>NW_026558637.1:300000-387069 GCF_026930045.1 Uloborus diversus
CAGACTGACTGAATAAGGCTGACTGACTGACTGACTGACAGACTGACTGAATAAGGCTGACTGACTGACTGACTGACAGACTGACTGAATAAGGCTGACCGACTGACTGACTGCCTGACTGACTGACTGAGACTGGACTGGACTGACTGACTGACTGACTGACTGAGACTGACTGACTGCTTTAGTGACTAACTGACTGCACAGGACTGACCGACTGACTGACTGACTGACTGCCTGACTGACTGACTGACTGAATGACTGACTGACTGAGACTAAATGACTGACTGCTTGACTGACTGGCTGAAGGACTAACTGACTGACTGAGTGACTGACTGACTGGACTGACTGACTGAGACTGAATGACTGAGTGCTTGACTGATTGACTGTCAGACTGACTGACTGACTTCGCAAAAGGGAAAAATAAAAAAAAAAGAATTATAAAATTAGAAAAAAATATTTGCATTTAAGATTTCCTTTCCGGCTGGGATTTGAACCCAGGGCGACACTCATGGAAGCCAAACGCTCTCGCCAATATACTATCGGATCTCTGTTGATCGGTGTCTTAATTATAATAAAAACAAAAAATGCACCTTAGTAATTATTGATCTAAAATCTTTGAAATCTAAAGGTCGAATGATTAAACTGACTCAGAATTTTCTTCCGTACATAAATAATCCATATTTGCAAAAGAAAGAAATTGAAAAAAAAAAGAATCTTCAAATTAGAAGAGAAATATATACATGGAAGATTTTCGTTCCGGCCGGGACTCGAACCCAGTACCACGCGCTTGGAACCCAACGGTCTAGCCATTAGGCTATCGGAGCTCTGTCGATGGAAGTCTTAAATATAATAAAAACAAGAAATGCACCTTGGTAATTATTGATTCAAACACTTTGAAATTTACAGGTCGAATAATTAAACTGACTCAGAATTTTTCTCCCTACATAAATAATCAATATTCGCAAAAGAGAAAAATTAAAAAAAAAAGAAGAAGAAATTTCAAATTAGAAACTAAAAGTATACATTGAAGATTTTCGTTCGGGCTGGGACTCGAACCCAGTATCACGCGCTTGGAACCCAACGGTCTAGCCATTATTCTACCGGAGTTCTGTCGGTGGGAGTCTTAAATATAATAAAAACAAAAAATGCACCTTGGTAATTATTGATTCAAACACTTTGAAATTTACAGGTCGAATAATTAAACTGACTCAGAATTTTTCTCCCTACATAAATAATCAATATTCGCAAAAGAGAAAAATTAAAAAAAAAAAGAAGAAGAAATTTCAAATTAGAAACTAAAAGTATACATTGAAGATTTTCGTTCAGGCTGGGACTCGAACCCAGGGCCACTCGCTTGGAAGCCTAACACTCTAGCCATTAGTCTATGGGAGCTCTGTCGGTGGGAGTTTTAAATATAATAAAAACAAAAAAATGCACCTTGGTAATTGTTTATTTAAACACTTTGAAATCTTCGTGTCGAAAAATTAAACTGACTCAGAATTTTCTTCCCTACATAAATAATCAATAATTGCAAAGGAAAGAAATTGAAAAAAAAAAAGAATTTTCAAATTAGAAAAGAAATACATACATTGAAGATATTCGCTCCGGCTGGGACTCGAACCCAGGCCACTCGCTTGGAAGACCAGCGGTCTAGCCATTAGGCTATCGGAGTTCTGTCGAGCGGAGTCTTACTGCCTGACTGATACTGCCTGACTGACAGACTGACTCACTGACTGACTGATACTGACTGACTGATACTGACTGACTGACTCACTGACTGACCGAGACTGACTGACTAACTGCCTGACTGACTGAGACTGGACTGACTGACTGACTGACTGACTGACTGACTAACTGACTGACTGAGACTGACTGACTGACTGCTTGACTCTCTGACTGGCTATTTCACTGACTGACTGAATGACTAAATGACTGACTGACACTGACTGACTGACTGCTTGACTGACTAACTGACTGGACAGGACTGACCGACTGACTGACTGACAGACTGACTGAATAAGGATGACTGACAGACTGACTGAATAAGGCTGACTGACTGACTGACTGACAGACTGACTGAATAAGGCTGACCGACTGACTGACTGCCTGACTGACTGAATGACTGACTGACTGACTGACCGAGACTGACTGACTGACTGACTGACTGACTGAGACTGACTGACTGCTTTAGTGACTAACTGACTGCACAGGACTGACCGACTGACTGACTGACTGACTGCCTGACTGACTGACTGACTGAATGACTGACTGACTGAGACTAAATGACTGACTGCTTGACTGACTGGCTGAAGGACTAACTGACTGACTGAGTGACTGACTGGCTGAAGGACTAACTGACTGACTGAGACTGAATGACTGAGTGCTTGACTGATTGACTGTCAGACTGACTGACTGACTTCGCAAAAGGGAAAAATAAAAGAAAAGAATTATAAAATTAGAAAAAAATATTTGCATTTAAGATTTCCTTTCCGGCCGGGACTCGAACCCAGTACCACGCGCTAGGAACCCAACGGTCTAGCCATTAGGCTATCGGAGCTCTGTCGATGGAAGTCTTAAATATAATAAAAACAAAAAATGCACCTTGGTAATTATTGATTCCAACACTTTGAAATTTACAGGTCGAATAATTAAACTGACTCAGAATTTTTCTCCCTACATAAATAATCAATATTCGCAAAAGAGAAAAATTAAAAAAAAAAGAAGAAGAAATTTCAAATTAGAAACTAAAAGTATACATTGAAGATTTTCGTTCAGGCTGGGACTCGAACCCAGGGCCACTCGCTTGTAAGCCTAACACTCTAGCCATTAGTCTATGGGAGCTCTGTCGGTGGGACTTTTAAATATAATAAAAACAAAAAATGCACCTTGGTAATTGTTTATTTAAACACTTTGAAATCTTCGTGTCGAAAAATTAAACGGACTCAGAATTTTCTTCCCTACATAAATAATCAATAATTGCAAAGGAAAGAAATTGAAAAAAAAAAGAATTTTCAAATTAGAAAAGAAATATATACATTGAAGATATTCGCTCCGGCTGGGACTCGAACCCAGGCCACTCGCTTGGAAGACCAGCGGTCTAGCCATTAGGCTATCGGAGTTCTGTCGAGCGGAATCTTACTGCCTGACTGATACTGCCTGACTGACAGACTGACTCACTGACTGACTGATACTGACTGACTGACTCACTGACTGACCGAGACTGACTGACTAACTGCCTGACTGACTGAGACTGGACTGACTGACTGACTGACTGACTGACTGACTAACTGACTGACTGAGACTGACTGACTGACTGCTTGACTCTCTGACTGGCTATTTCACTGACTGACTGAATGACTAAATGACTCACTGACACTGACTGACTGACTGCTTGACTACCTGACTGACTGCTTGACTGACTAACTGACTGGACAGGACTGACCGACTGACTGACTGACAGACTGACTGAATAAGGATGACTGACAGACTGACTGAATAAGGCTGACTGACTGACTGACTGACAGACTGACTGAATAAGGCTGACTGACTGCCTGACTGACTGACTGACTGAATGACTGACTGACTGACTGACCGAGACTGACTGACTGACTGACTGAGACTGGACTGGACTGACTGACTGACTGACTGACTGAGACTGACTGACTGCTTTAGTGACTAACTGACTGCACAGGACTGACCGACTGACTGACTGACTGACTGCCTGACTGACTGACTGACTGAATGACTGACTGACTGAGACTACATGACTGACTGCTTGACTGACTGGCTGAAGGACTAACTGACTGACTGAGTGACTGACTGACTGGACTGACTGACTGAGACTGAATGACTGAGTGCTTGACTGATTGACTGTCAGACTGACTGACTGACTTCGCAAAAGGGAAAAATAAAAAAAAAAGAATTATAAAATTAGAAAAAAATATTTGCATTTAAGATTTCCTTTCCGGCCGGGACTCGAACCCAGTACCACGCGCTTGGAACCCATAGGTCTAGCCATTAGGCTATCGGAGCTCTGTCGATGGAAGTCTTAAATATAATAAAAACAAAAAATGCACCTTGGTATTTATTGATTCAAACACTTTGAAATTTACAGGTCGAATAATTAAACTGACTCAGAATTTTTCTCCCTACATAAATAATCAATATTCGCAAAAGAGAAAAATTAAAAAAAAAAGGAGAAGAAATTTCAAATTAGAAACTAAAAGTATACATTGAAGATTTTCGTTCAGGCTGGGACTCGAACCCAGGGCCACTCGCTTGGAAGCCTAACACTCTAGCCATTAGTCTATGGGAGCTCTGTCGGTGGGAGTTTTAAATATAATAAAAACAAAAAATGCACCTTGGTAATTGTTTATTTAAACACTTTGAAATCTTCGTGTCGAAAAATTAAACTGACTCAGAATTGTCTTCCCTACATAAATAATCAATAATTGCAAAGGAAAGAAATTGAAAAAAAAAAGAATTTTCAAATTAGAAAAGAAATATATACATTGAAGATATTCGCTCCGGCTGGGACTCGAACCCAGGCCACTCGCTTGGAAGACCAGCGGTCTAGCCATTAGGCTATCGGAGTTCTGTCGAGCGGAGTCTTACTGCCTGACTGATACTGCCTGACTGACAGACTGACTCACTGACTGACTGATACTGACTGACTAACTGCCTGACTGACTGAGACTGGACTGACTGACTGACTGACTGACTGACTAACTGACTGACTGAGACTGACTGCTTGACTCTCTGACTGGCTATTTCACTGACGGACTGAATGACTAAATGACTGACTGACACTGACTGACTGACTGATTGACTACCTGACTGACTGCTTGACTGACTAACTGACTGGACAGGACTGACCGACTGACTGACTGACAGACTGACTGAATAAGGATGACTGACAGACTGACTGAATAAGGCCGACTGACTGACTGACTGACAGACTGACTGAATAAGGCTGACCGACTGACTGACTGCCTGACTGACTGACTGACTGAATGACTGACTGACTGACTGACTGACTGAGACTGGACTGGACTGACTGACTGACTGACTGACTGAGACTGACTGACTGCTTTAGTGACTAACTGACTGCACAGGACTGACCGACTGACTGACTGACTGACTGCCTGACTGACTGAATGACTGACTGACTGAGACTAAATGACTGACTGCTTGACTGACTGGCTGAAGGACTAACTGACTGACTGAGTGACTGACTGACTGAGACTGAATGACTGAGTGCTTGACTGATTGACTGTCAGACTGACTGACTGACTTCGCAAAAGGGAAAAATAAAAAAAAAAAGAATTATAAAATTAGAAAAAAATATTTGCATTTAAGATTTCCTTTCCGGCTGGGATTTGAACCCAGGGCGACACTCCTGGAAGCCCAACGCTCTCGCCAATATACTATCGGATCTCTGTTGATCGGTGTCTTAATTATAATAAAAACAAAAAATGCACCTTAGTAATTATTGATCTAAAACCTTTGAAATCTAAAGGTCGAATGATTAAACTGACTCAGAATTTTCTTCCGTACATAAATAATCCTTATTTGCAAAAGAAAGAAATTGAAAAAAAAAGAATCTTCAAATTAGAAGAGAAATATATACATGGAAGATTTTCGTTCCGGCCGGGACTCGAACCTAGTACCACGCGCTTGGAACCCAACGGTCTAGCCATTAGGCTATCGGAGCTCTGTCGATGGAAGTCTTAAATATAAAAAAAAAAATGCACCTTGGTAATTATTGATTCAAACACTTTGAAATTTACAGGTCGAATAATTAAACTGACTCAGAATTTTTCTCCCTACATAAATAATCAATATTCGCAAAAGAGAAAAATTAAAAAAAAAGAAGAAGAAATTTCAAATTAGAAACTAAAGTATACATTGAAGATTTTCGTTCAGGCTGGGACTCGAACCCAGGGCCACTCGCTTGGAAGCCTAACACTCTAGCCATTAGTCTATGGGAGCTCTGTCGGTGGGAGTTTTAAATATAATAAAAACAAAAAATGCACCTTGGTAATTGTTTATTTAAACACTTTGAAATCTTCGTGTCGAAAAATTAAACTGACTCAGAATTTTCTTCCCTACATAAATAATCAATAATTGCAAAGGAAAGAAATTGAAAAAAAAAAGAATTTTCAAATTAGAAAAGAAATACATACATTGAAGATATTCGCTCCGGCTGGGACTCGAACCCAGGCCACTCGCTTGGAAGACCAGCGGTCTAGCCATTAGGCTATCGGAGTTCTGTCGAGCGGAGTCTTACTGCCTGACTGATACTGCCTGACTGACAGACTGACTCACTGACTGACTGATACTGACTGACTGATACTGACTGACTGACTCACTGACTGACCGAGACTGACTGACTAACTGCCTGACTGACTCAGACTGGACTGACTGACTGACTGACTGACTGACTGACTAACTGACTGACTGAGACTGACTGACTGACTGCTTGACTCTCTGACTGGCTATTTCACTGACTGACTGAATGACTAAATGACTGACTGACACTGACTGACTGACTGCTTGACTACCTGACTGACTGCTTGACTGACTAACTGACTGGACAGGACTGACCGACTGACTGACTGACAGACTGACTGAATAAGGATGACTGACAGACTGACTGAATAAGGCTGACTGACTGACTGACTGACAGACTGACTGAATAAGGCTGACCGACTGACTGACTGCCTGACTGACTGACTGACTGAATGACTGACTGACTGACTGACCGAGACTGACTGACTGACTGACTGACTGACTGAGACTGACTGACTGCTTTAGTGACTAACTGACTGCACAGGACTGACCGACTGACTGACTGACTGACTGCCTGACTGACTGACTGACTGAATGACTGACTGACTGAGACTAAATGACTGACTGCTTGACTGACTGGCTGAAGGACTAACTGACTGACTGAGTGACTGACTGGCTGAAGGACTAACTGACTGACTGAGACTGAATGACTGAGTGCTTGACTGATTGACTGTCAGACTGACTGACTGACTTCGCAAAAGGGAAAAATAAAAAAAAAAGAATTATAAAATTAGAAAAAAATATTTGCATTTAAGATTTCCTTTCCGGCGGGGACTCGAACCCAGTACCACGCGCTTGGAACCCAACGGTCTAGCCATTAGGCTATCGGAGCTCTGTCGATGGAAGTCTTAAATATAATAAAAACAAAAAATGCACCTTGGTAATTATTGATTCAAACACTTTGAAATTTACAGGTCGAATAATTAAACTGACTCAGAATTTTTCTCCCTACATAAATAATCAATATTCGCAAAAGAGAAAAATTAAAAAAAAAAAGAAGAAGAAATTTCAAATTAGAAACTAAAAGTATACATTGAAGATTTTCGTTCAGGCTGGGACTCGAACCCAGGGCCACTCGCTTGGAAGCCTAACACTCTAGCCATTAGTCTATGGGAGCTCTGTCGGTTTGAGTTTTAAATATAATAAAAACAAAAAATGCACCTTGGTAATTGTTTATTTAAACACTTTGAAATCTTCGTGTCGAAAAATTAAACTGACTCAGAATTTTCTTCCCTACATAAATAATCAATAATTGCAAAGGAAAGAAATTGAAAAAAAAAAGAATTTTCAAATTAGAAAAGAAATATATACATTGAAGATATTCGCTCCGGCGGGGACTCGAACCCAGGCCACTCGCTTGGAAGACCAGCGGTCTAGCCATTAGGCTATCGGAGTTCTGTCGAGCGGAGTCTTACTGCCTGACTGATACTGCCTGACTGACAGACTGACTCACTGACTGATTGATACTGACTGACTGACTCACTGACTGACCGAGACTGACTGACTAACTGCCTGACTGACTGAGACTGGACTGACTGACTGACTGACTGACTGACTGACTGACTAACTGACTGACTGAGACTGACTGACTGACTGCTTGACTCTCTGACTGGCTATTTCACTGACTGACTGAATGACTAAATGACTGACTGACACTGACTGACTGACTGCTTGACTACCTGACTGACTGCTTGACTGACTAACTGACTGGACAGGACTGACCGACTGACTGACAGACTGACTGAATAAGGATGACTGACAGACTGACTGAATAAGGCTGACTGACTGACTGACTGACAGACTGACTGAATAAGGCTGACCGACTGACTGACTGCCTGACTGACTGACTGACTGAATGACTGACTGACTGACTGACCGAGACTGACTGACTGACTGACTGAGACTGGACTGGACTGACTGACTGAGACTGACTGACTGCTTTAGTGACTAACTGACTGCACAGGACTGACCGACTGACTGACTGACTGACTGCCTGACTGACTGACTGACTGAATGACTGACTGACTGAGACTAAATGACTGACTGCTTGACTGACTGGCTGAAGGACTAACTGACTGACTGAGTGACTGACTGACTGAACTGACTGACTGAGACTGAATGACTGAGTGCTTGACTGATTGACTGTCAGACTGACTGACTAACTTCGCAAAAGGGAAAAATAAAAAAAAAGAATTATAAAATTAGAAAAAAATATTTGCATTTAAGATTTCCTTTCCGGCTGGGATTTGAACCCAGGGCGACACTCATGGAAGCCCAACGCTCTCGCCAATATACTATCGGATCTCTGTTGATCGGTGTCTTAATTATAATAAAAACAAAAAATGCACCTTAGTAATTATTGATCTAAAATCTTTGAAATCTAAAGGTCGAATGATTAAACTGACTCAGAATTTTCTTCCGTACATAAATAATCCATATTTGCAAAAGAAAGAAATTGAAAAAAAAAAGAATCTTCAAATTAGAAGAGACATATATACATGGAAGATTTTCGTTCCGGCCGGGACTCGAACCCAGGCCACTCGCTTGGAAAACCAGCGGTCTAGCCATTAGGCTATCGGAGTTCTGTCGAGCGGAGTCTTACTGCCTGACTGATACTGCCTGACTGACAGACTGACTCACTGACTGACTGATACTGACTGACTGACTCACTGACTGACCGAGACTGACTGACTAACTGCCTGACTGACTGAGACTGGACTGACTGACTGACTGACAGACTGACTGACTGACTGACTGAATGAGACTGACTGACTGACTGCTTCACTCTCTGACTGGCTATTTCACTGACTGACTGAATGACTAAATGACTGACTGACACTGACTGACTGACTGCTTGACTACCTGACTGACTGCTTGACTGACTAACTGACTGGACAGGACTGACCGACTGACTGACTGACAGACTGACTGAATAAGGATGACTGACAGACTGACTGAATAAGGCTGACTGACTGACTGACTGACAGACTGATTGAATAAGGCTGACCGACTGACTGACTGCCTGACTGACTGAATGACTGACTGACTGACTGACTGACTGAGACTGAACTGGACTGACTGACTGACTGACTGACTGAACTGACTGACTGCTTTAGTGACTAACTGACTGCACAGGACTGACCGACTGACTGACTGACTGACTGCCTGACTGACTGACTGACTGAATGACTGACTGACTGAGACTAAATGACTGACTGCTTGACTGACTGGCTGAAGGACTAACTGACTGACTGAGTGACTGACTGACTGGACTGACTGACTGAGACTGAATGACTGAGTGCTTGACTGATTGACTGTCAGACTGACTGACTGACTTCGCAAAAGGGAAAAATAAAAAAAAAAAAATTATTAAATTAGAAAAAAAATATTTGCATTTAAGATTTCCTTTCCGGCTGGGATTTGAACCCAGGGCGACACTCATGGAAGCCCAACGCTCTCGCCAATATACTATCGGATCTCTGTTGATCGGTGTCTTAATTATAATAAAAACAAAAAATGCACCTTAGTAATTATTGATCTAAAATCTTTGAAATCTAAAGGTCGAATGATTAAACTGACTCAGAATTTTCTTCCGTACATAAATAATCCATATTTGCAAAAGAAAGAAATTGAAAAAAAAGAATCTTCAAATTAGAAGAGAAATATATACATGGAAAATTTTCGTTCCGGCCGACACTCGAACCCAGTACCACGCGCTTGGAACCCAACGGTCTAGCCATTAGGCTATCGGAGCTCTGTCGATGGAAGTCTTAAATATAATAAAAACAAAAAATGCACCTTGGTAATTATAGATTCAAACACTTTGAAATTTACAGGTCGAATAATTAAACTGACTCAGAATTTTTCTCCCTACATAAATAATCAATATTCGCAAAAGAGAAAAATTAAAAAAAAAAAGAAGAAGAAATTTCAAATTAGAAACTAAAAGTATACATTGAAGATTTTCGTTCAGGCTGGGACTCGAACCCAGGGCCACTCGCTTGGAAGCCTAACACTCTAGCCATTAGTCTATGGGAGCTCTGTCGATGGGAGTTTTAAATATAATAAAAACAAAAAATGCACCTTGGTAATTGTTTATTTAAACACTTTGAAATCTTCGTGTCGAAAAATTAAACTGACTCAGAATTTTCTTCCCTACATAAATAATCAATAATTGCAAAGGAAAGAAATTGAAAAAAAAAGAATTTTCAAATTAGAAAAGAAATATATACATTGAAGATATTCGCTCCGGCTGGGACTCGAACCCAGGCCACTCGCTTGGAAGACCAGCGGTCTAGCCATTAGGCTACCGGAGTTCTGTCGAGCGGAGTCTTACTGCCTGACTGATACTGCCTGACTGACAGACTGACTCACTGACTGACTGATACTGACTGACTGACTCACTGACTGACCGAGACTGACTGACTAACTGCCTGACTGACTCAGACTGGACTGACTGACTGACTGACTGACTGACTGACTAACTGACTGACTGAGACTGACTGACTGACTGCTTGACTCTCTGACTGGCTATTTCACTGACTGACTGAATGACTAAATGACTGACTGACACTGACTGACTGACTGCTTGACTACCTGACTGACTGCTTGACTGACTAACTGACTGGACAGGACTGACCGACTGACTGACTGACAGACTGACTGAATAAGGATGACTGACAGACTGACTGAATAAGGCTGACTGACTGACTGACTAACAGACTGACTGAATAAGGCTGACCGACTGACTGACTGCCTGACTGACTGACTGACTGCTTGACTGACTAACTGACTGGACAGGACTGACCGACTGACTGACTGACAGACTGACTGAATAAGGATGACTGACAGACTGACTGAATAAGGCTGACTGACTGACTGACTGACAGACTGATTGAATAAGGCTGACCGACTGACTGACTGCCTGACTGACTGAATGACTGACTGACTGACTGACTGACTGAGACTGAACTGGACTGACTGACTGACTGACTGACTGAACTGACTGACTGCTTTAGTGACTAACTGACTGCACAGGACTGACCGACTGACTGACTGACTGACTGCCTGACTGACTGACTGACTGAATGACTGACTGACTGAGACTAAATGACTGACTGCTTGACTGACTGGCTGAAGGACTAACTGACTGACTGAGTGACTGACTGACTGGACTGACTGACTGAGACTGAATGACTGAGTGCTTGACTGATTGACTGTCAGACTGACTGACTGACTTCGCAAAAGGGAAAAATAAAAAAAAAAAAATTATTAAATTAGAAAAAAAATATTTGCATTTAAGATTTCCTTTCCGGCTGGGATTTGAACCCAGGGCGACACTCATGGAAGCCCAACGCTCTCGCCAATATACTATCGGATCTCTGTTGATCGGTGTCTTAATTATAATAAAAACAAAAAATGCACCTTAGTAATTATTGATCTAAAATCTTTGAAATCTAAAGGTCGAATGATTAAACTGACTCAGAATTTTCTTCCGTACATAAATAATCCATATTTGCAAAAGAAAGAAATTGAAAAAAAAGAATCTTCAAATTAGAAGAGAAATATATACATGGAAAATTTTCGTTCCGGCCGACACTCGAACCCAGTACCACGCGCTTGGAACCCAACGGTCTAGCCATTAGGCTATCGGAGCTCTGTCGATGGAAGTCTTAAATATAATAAAAACAAAAAATGCACCTTGGTAATTATAGATTCAAACACTTTGAAATTTACAGGTCGAATAATTAAACTGACTCAGAATTTTTCTCCCTACATAAATAATCAATATTCGCAAAAGAGAAAAATTAAAAAAAAAAGAAGAAGAAATTTCAAATTAGAAACTAAAAGTATACATTGAAGATTTTCGTTCAGGCTGGGACTCGAACCCAGGGCCACTCGCTTGGAAGCCTAACACTCTAGCCATTAGTCTATGGGAGCTCTGTCGATGGGAGTTTTAAATATAATAAAAACAAAAAATGCACCTTGGTAATTGTTTATTTAAACACTTTGAAATCTTCGTGTCGAAAAATTAAACTGACTCAGAATTTTCTTCCCTACATAAATAATCAATAATTGCAAAGGAAAGAAATTGAAAAAAAAAGAATTTTCAAATTAGAAAAGAAATATATACATTGAAGATATTCGCTCCGGCTGGGACTCGAACCCAGGCCACTCGCTTGGAAGACCAGCGGTCTAGCCATTAGGCTACCGGAGTTCTGTCGAGCGGAGTCTTACTGCCTGACTGATACTGCCTGACTGACAGACTGACTCACTGACTGACTGATACTGACTGACTGACTCACTGACTGACCGAGACTGACTGACTAACTGCCTGACTGACTCAGACTGGACTGACTGACTGACTGACTGACTGACTGACTAACTGACTGACTGAGACTGACTGACTGACTGCTTGACTCTCTGACTGGCTATTTCACTGACTGACTGAATGACTAAATGACTGACTGACACTGACTGACTGACTGCTTGACTACCTGACTGACTGCTTGACTGACTAACTGACTGGACAGGACTGACCGACTGACTGACTGACAGACTGACTGAATAAGGATGACTGACAGACTGACTGAATAAGGCTGACTGACTGACTGACTAACAGACTGACTGAATAAGGCTGACCGACTGACTGACTGCCTGACTGACTGACTGACTGAATGACTGACTGACTGACTGACCGAGACTGACTGACTGACTGACTGACTGACTGAGACTGACTGACTGCTTTAGTGACTAACTGACTGCACAGGACTGACCGACTGACTGACTGACTGACTGCCTGACTGACTGAATGACTGAATGACTGACTGACTGAGACTAAATGACTGACTGCTTGACTGACTGACTGAAGGACTAACTGACTGACTGAGTGACTGACTGGCTGAAGGACTAACTGACTGACTGAGACTGAATGACTGAGTGCTTGACTGATTGACTGTCAGACTGACTGACTGACTTCGCAAAAGGGAAAAATAAAAAAAAAAGAATTATAAAATTAGAAAAAAATATTTGCATTTAAGATTTCCTTTCCGGCGGGGACTCGAACCCAGTACCACGCGCTTGGAACCCAACGGTCTAGCCATTAGGCTATCGGAGCTCTGTCGATGGAAGTCTTAAATATAATAAAAACAAAAAATGCACCTTGGTAATTATTGATTCAAACACTTTGAAATTTACAGGTCGAATAATTAAACTGACTCAGAATTTTTCTCCCTACATAAATAATCAATATTCGCAAAAGAGAAAAATTAAAAAAAAAAGAAGAAGAAATTTCAAATTAGAAACTAAAAGTATACATTGAAGATTTTCGTTCAGGCTGGGACTCGAACCCAGGGCCACTCGCTTGGAAGCCTAACACTCTAGCCATTAGTCTATGGGAGCTCTGTCGGTGGGAGTTTTAAATATAATAAAAACAAAAAATGCACCTTGGTAATTGTTTATTTAAACACTTTGAAATCTTCGTGTCGAAAAATTAAACTGACTCAGAATTTTCTTCCCTACATAAATAATCAATAATTGCAAAGGAAAGAAATTGAAAAAAAAAAGAATTTTCAAATTAGAAAAGAAATATATACATTGAAGATATTCGCTCCGGCGGGGACTCGAACCCAGGCCACTCGCTTGGAAGACCAGCGGTCTAGCCATTAGGCTATCGGAGTTCTGTCGAGCGGAGTCTTACTGCCTGACTGATACTGCCTGACTGACAGACTGACTCACTGACTGACTGACTGACTCACTGACTGACCGAGACTGACTGACTAACTCCCTGACTGACTGAGACTGGACTGACTGACTGACTGACTGACTGACTGACTGACTAACTGACTGACTGAGACTGACTGACTGACTGCTTGACTCTCTGACTGGCTATTTCACTGACTGACTGAATGACTAAATGACTGACTGACACTGACTGACTGACTGCTTGACTACCTGACTGACTGCTTGACTGACTAACTGACTGCACAGGACTGACCGACTGACTGACTGACTGACTGCCTGACTGACTGAATGACTGACTGACTGAGACTAAATGACTGACTGCTTGACTGACTGGCTGAAGGACTAACTGACTGACTGAGTGACTGACTGACTGAACTGACTGACTGAGACTGAATGACTGAGTGCTTGACTGATTGACTGTCAGACTGACTGACTGACTTTGCAAAAGGGAAAAATAAAAAAAAAAGAATTATAAAATTAGAAAAAAATATTTGCATTTAAGATTTCCTTTCCGGCTGGGATTTGAACCCAGGGCGACACTCATGGAAGCCCAACGCTCTCGCCAATATACTATCGGATCTCTGTTGATCGGTGTCTTAATTATAATAAAAACAAAAAATGCACCTTAGTAATTATTGATCTAAAATCTTTGAAATCTAAAGGTCGAATGATTAAACTGACTCAGAATTTTCTTCCGTACATAAATAATCCATATTTGCAAAAGAAAGAAATTGAAAAAAAAAAAGAATCTTCAAATTAGAAGAGACATATATACATGGAAGATTTTCGTTCCGGCCGGGACTCGAACCCAGGCCACTCGCTTGGAAAACCAGCGGTCTAGCCATTAGGCTATCGGAGTTCTGTCGAGCGGAGTCTTACTGCCTGACTGATACTGCCTGACTGACAGACTGACTCACTGACTGACTGATACTGACTGACTGACTCACTGACTGACCGAGACTGACTGACTAACTCCCTGACTGACTGAGACTGGACTGACTGACTGACTGACTGACTGACTGACTGACTAACTGACTGACTGAGACTGACTGACTGACTGCTTGACTCTCTGACTGGCTATTTCACTGACTGACTGAATGACTAAATGACTGACTGACACTGACTGACTGACTGCTTGACTACCTGACTGACTGCTTGACTGACTAACTGACTGCACAGGACTGACCGACTGACTGACTGACTGACTGCCTGACTGACTGAATGACTGACTGACTGAGACTAAATGACTGACTGCTTGACTGACTGGCTGAAGGACTAACTGACTGACTGAGTGACTGACTGACTGAACTGACTGACTGAGACTGAATGACTGAGTGCTTGACTGATTGACTGTCAGACTGACTGACTGACTTTGCAAAAGGGAAAAATAAAAAAAAAAGAATTATAAAATTAGAAAAAAATATTTGCATTTAAGATTTCCTTTCCGGCTGGGATTTGAACCCAGGGCGACACTCATGGAAGCCCAACGCTCTCGCCAATATACTATCGGATCTCTGTTGATCGGTGTCTTAATTATAATAAAAACAAAAAATGCACCTTAGTAATTATTGATCTAAAATCTTTGAAATCTAAAGGTCGAATGATTAAACTGACTCAGAATTTTCTTCCGTACATAAATAATCCATATTTGCAAAAGAAAGAAATTGAAAAAAAAAAAGAATCTTCAAATTAGAAGAGACATATATACATGGAAGATTTTCGTTCCGGCCGGGACTCGAACCCAGGCCACTCGCTTGGAAAACCAGCGGTCTAGCCATTAGGCTATCGGAGTTCTGTCGAGCGGAGTCTTACTGCCTGACTGATACTGCCTGACTGACAGACTGACTCACTGACTGACTGATACTGACTGACTGACTCACTGACTGACCGAGACTGACTGACTAACTGCCTGACTGACTGAGACTGGACTGACTGACTGACTGACAGACTGACTGACTGACTGACTGAATGAGACTGACTGACTGACTGCTTCACTCTCTGACTGGCTATTTCACTGACTGACTGAATGACTAAATGACTGACTGACACTGACTGACTGACTGCTTGACTACCTGACTGACTGCTTGACTGACTAACTGACTGGACAGGACTGACCGACTGACTGACTGACAGACTGACTGAATAAGGATGACTGACAGACTGACTGAATAAGGCTGACTGACTGACTGACTGACAGACTGACTGAATAAGGCTGACCGACTGACTGACTGCCTGACTGACTGAATGACTGACTGACTGACTGAACTGACTGACTGCTTTAGTGACTAACTGACTGCACAGGACTGACCGACTGACTGACTGCACAGGACTGACCGACTGACTGACTGACTGACTGCCTGACTGACTGACTGACTGAATGACTGACTGACTGAGACTAAATGACTGACTGCTTGACTGACTGGCTGAAGGACTAACTGACTGACTGAGTGACTGACTGACTGGACTGACTGACTGAGACTGAATGACTGAGTGCTTGACTGATTGACTGTCAGACTGACTGACTGACTTCGCAAAAGGGAAAAAAAAAAAAAATTATTAAATTAGAAAAAAAATATTTGCATTTAAGATTTCCTTTCCGGCTGGGATTTGAACCCAGGGCGACACTCATGGAAGCCCAACGCTCTCGCCAATATACTATCGGATCTCTGTTGATCGGTGTCTTAATTATAATAAAAACAAAAAATGCACCTTAGTAATTATTGATCTAAAATCTTTGAAATCTAAAGGTCGAATGATTAAACTGACTCAGAATTTTCTTCCGTACATAAATAATCCATATTTGCAAAAGAAAGAAATTGAAAAAAAAGAATCTTCAAATTAGAAGAGAAATATATACATGGAAAATTTTCGTTCCGGCCGACACTCGAACCCAGTACCACGCGCTTGGAACCCAACGGTCTAGCCATTAGGCTATCGGAGCTCTGTCGATGGAAGTCTTAAATATAATAAAAACAAAAAATGCACCTTGGTAATTATTGATTCAAACACTTTGAAATTTACAGGTCGAATAATTAAACTGACTCAGAATTTTTCTCCCTACATAAATAATCAATATTCGCAAAAGAGAAAAATTAAAAAAAAAAAGAAGAAGAAATTTCAAATTAGAAACTAAAAGTATACATTGAAGATTTTCGTTCGGGCTGGGACTCGAACCCAGTATCACGCGCTTGGAACCCAACGGTCTAGCCATTATTCTACCGGAGTTCTGTCGGTGGGAGTCTTAAATATAATAAAAACAAAAAATGCACCTTGGTAATTGTTTATTTAAACACTTTGAAATCTTCGTGTCGAAAAATTAAACTGACTCAGAATTTTCTTCCCTACATAAATAATCAATAATTGCAAAGGAAAGAAATTGAAAAAAAAAAAGAATTTTCAAATTAGAAAAGAAATATATACATTGAAGATATTCGCTCCGGCTGGGACTCGAACCCAGGCCACTCGCTTGGAAGACCAGCGGTCTAGCCATTAGGCTATCGGAGTTCTGTCGAGCGGAGTCTTACTGCCTGACTGATACTGCCTGGCTGACAGACTGACTCACTGACTGACTGATACTGACTGACTGACTCACTGACTGACCGAGACTGACTGACTAACTGCCTGACTGACTGAGACTGGACTGACTGACTGACTGACTGACTAACTGACTGACTGAGACTGACTGACTGACTGCTTGACTCTCTGACTGGCTATTTCACTGACTGACTGAATGACTAAATGACTGACTGACACTGACTGACTGACTGCTTGACTACCTGACTGACTGCTTGACTACCTGACTGACTGCTTGACTGACTAACTGACTGGACAGGACTGACCGACTGACTGACTGACAGACTGACTGAATAAGGCTGACTGACTGACTGACTGACAGACTGACTGAATAAGGCTGACCGACTGACTGACTGCCTGACTGACTGACAGACTGAATGACTGACTGACTGACTGACCGAGACTGACTGACTGACTGACTGACTGACTGAGACTGACTGACTGCTTTAGTGACTAACTGACTGCACAGGACTGACCGACTGACTGACTGACTGACTGCCTGACTGACTGACTGACTGAATGACTGACTGACTGAGACTAAATGACTGACTGCTTGACTGACTGGCTGAAGGACTAACTGACTGACTGAGTGACTGACTGACTGGACTGACTGACTGAGACTGAATGACTGAGTGCTTGACTGATTGACTGTCAGACTGACTGACTGACTTCGCAAAAGGGAAAAATAAAAAAAAAGAATTATAAAATTAGAAAAAAATATTTGCATTTAAGATTTCCTTTCCGGCTGGGATTTGAACCCAGGGCGACACTCATGGAAGCCCAACGCTCTCGCCAATATACTATCGGATCTCTGTTGATCGGTGTCTTAATTATAATAATAACAAAAAATGCACCTTAGTAATTATTGATCTAAAATCTTTGAAATCTAAAGGTCGAATGATTAAACTGACTCTGAATTTTCTTCCGTACATAAATAATCCATATTTGCAAAAGAAAGAAATTGAAAAAAAAAGAACCTTCAAATTAGAAGAGAAATATATACATGGAAGATTTTCGTTCCGGCCGGGACTCGAACCCAGTATCACGCGCTTGGAACCCAACGGTTTAGCCATAATTCTACCGGAGTTCTGCCGATGGAAGTCTTAAATATAATAAAAACAAAAAATGCACCTTGGTAATTATTGATTCAAACACTTTGAAATTTACAGGTCGAATAATTAAACTGACTCAGAATTTTTCTCCCTACATAAATAATCAATATTCGCAAAAGAGAAAAATTTAAAAAAAAAGAAGAAGAAATTTCAAATTAGAAACTAAAAGTATACATTGAAGATTTTCGTTCAGGCTGGGACTCGAACCCAGGGCCACTCGCTTGGAAGCCTAACACTCTAGCCATTAGTCTATGGGAGCTCTGTCGGTGGGAGTTTTAAATATAATAAAAACAAAAAATGCACCTTTGTAATTGTTTATTTAAACACTTTGAAATCTTCGTGTCGAAAAATTAAACTGACTCAGAATTTTCTTCCCTACATAAATAATCAATAATTGCAAAGGAAAGAAATTGAAAAAAAAAAGAATTTTCAAATTAGAAAAGAAATATATACATTGAAGATATTCGCTCCGGCTGGGACTCGAACCCAGGCCACTCGCTTGGAAGACCAGCGGTCTAGCCTTTAGGCTATCGGAGTTCTGTCGAGCGGAGTCTTACTGCCTGACTGACAGACTGACTCACTGACTGACTGATACTGACTGACTGACTCACTGACTGACCGAGACTGACTGACTAACTGCCTGACTGACTGAGACTGGACTGACTGACTGACTGACTGACTGACTGACTGACTGACTGAATGAGACTGACTGACTGACTGCTTGACTCTCTGACTGGCAATTTCACTGACTGACTGAATGACTAAATGACTGACTGACACTGACTGACTGACTGCTTGACTACCTGACTGACTGCTTGACTGACTAACTGACTGGACAGGACTGACCGACTGACTGACTGACAGACTGACTGAATAAGGATGACTGACAGACTGACTGAATAAGGCTGACTGACTGACTGACTGACAGACTGACTGAATAAGGCTGACCGACTGACTGACTGCCTGACTGACTGAATGACTGACTCTCTGACTGACCGAGACTGACTGACTGACTGACTGAGACTGAACTGGACTGACTGACTGACTGACTGACTGAGACTGACTGACTGCTTTAGTGACTAACTGACTGCACAGGACTGACCGACTGACTGACTGACTGACTGCCTGACTGACTGACTGACTGAATGACTGACTGACTGAGACTAAATGACTGACTGCTTGACTGACTGACTGAAGGACTAACTGACTGACTGAGTGACTGACTGACTGACTGAGACTGAATGACTGAGTGCTTGACTGATTGACTGTCAGACTGACTGACTGACTTCGCAAAAGGGAAAAATAAAAAAAAAAGAATTATAAAATTAGAAAAAAATATTTGCATTTAAGATTTCCTTTCCGGCTGGGATTTGAACCCAGGGCGACACTCATGGAAGCCCAACGCTCTCGCCAATATACTATCGGATCTCTGTTGATCGGTGTCTTAATTATAATAAAAACAAAAAATGCACCTTAGTAATTATTGATCTAAAATCTTTGAAATCTAAAGGTCGAATGATTAAACTGACTCAGAATGTTCTTCCGTACATAAATAATCCATATTTGCAAAAGAAAGAAATTGAAAAAAAAAGAATCTTCAAATTAGAAGAGAAATATATACATGGAAAATTTTCGTTCCGGCCGGGACTCGAACCCAGTACCACGCGCTTGGAACCCTACGGTCTAGCCATTAGGCTATCGGAGCTCTGTCGATGGAAGTCTTAAATATAATAAAAACAAAAAATGCACCTTGGTAATTATTGATTCAAACACTTTGAAATTTACAGGTCGAATAATTAAACTGACTCAGAATTTTTCTCCCTACATAAATAATCAATATTCGCAAAAGAGAAAAATTAAAAAAAAAAAGAAGAAAAAATTTCAAATTAGAAACTAAAAGTATACATTGAAGATTTTCGTTCAGGCTGGGACTCGAACCCAGGGCCACTCGCTTGGAAGCCTAACACTCTAGCCATTAGTCTATGGGAGCTCTGTCGGTGGGAGTTTTAAATATAATAAAAACAAAAAATGCACCTTGGTAATTGTTTATTTAAACACTTTGAAATCTTCGTGTCGAAAAATTAAACTGACTCAGAATTTTCTTCCCTACATAAATAATCAATAATTGCAAAGGAAAGAAATTGAAAAAAAAAAAGAATTTTCAAATTAGAAAAGAAATATATACATTGAAGATATTCGCTCCGGCTGGGACTCGAACCCAGGCCACTCGCTTGGAAGACCAGCGGTCTAGCCATTAGGCTATCGGAGTTCTGTCGAGCGGAGTCTTACTGCCTGACTGATACTGCCTGACTGACAGACTGACTCACTGACTGACTGATACTGACTGACTGACTCACTGACTGACCGAGACTGACTGACTAACTGCCTGACTGACTGAGACTGGACTGACTGACTGACTGACTGACTGACTGACTAACTGACTGACTGAGACTGACTGACTGACTGCTTGACTCTCTGACTGGCTATTTCACTGACTGACTGAATGACTAAATGACTGACTGACACTGACTGACTGACTGCTTGACTACCTGACTGACTGCTTGACTGACTAACTGACTGGACAGGACTGACCGACTGACTGACTGACAGACTGACTGAATAAGGATGACTGACAGACTGACTGAATAAGGCTGACTGACTGACTGACTGGCAGACTGACTGAATAAGGCTGACCGAATGACTGACTGCCTGACTGACTGACTGACTGAATGACTGACTGACTGACTGACCGAGACTGACTGACTGACTGACTGAGACTGGACTGGACTGACTGACTGACTGACTGACTGAGACTGACTGACTGCTTTAGTGACTAACTGACTGCACAGGACTGACCGACTGACTGACTGACTGACTGCCTGACTGACTGACTGACTGAATGACTGACTGACTGAGACTAAATGACTGACTGCTTGACTGACTGGCTGAAGGACTAACTGACTGACTGAGTGACTGACTGACTGGACTGACTGACTGAGACTGAATGACTGAGTGCTTGACTGATTGACTGTCAGACTGACTGACTGACTTCGCAAAAGGAAAAAATAAAAAAAAAGAATTATAAAATTAGAAAAAAATATTTGCATTTAAGATTTAATTTCCGGCTGGGATTTGAACCCAGGGCGACACTCATGGAAGCCCAACGCTCTCGCCAATATACTATCGGATCTCTGTTGATCGGTGTCTTAATTATAATAAAAACAAAAAATGCACCTTAGTAATTATTGATCTAAAATCTTTGAAATCTAAAGTTCGAATGATTAAACTGACTCAGAATGTTCTTCCGTACATAAATAATCCATATTTGCAAAAGAAAGAAATTGAAAAAAAAAGAATCTTCAAATTAGAAGAGAAATATATACATGGAAAATTTTCGTTCCGGCCGGGACTCGAACCCAGTACCACGCGCTTGGAACCCAACGGTCTAGCCATTAGGCTATCGGAGCTCTGTCGATGGAAGTCTTAAATATAATAAAAACAAAAAATGCACCTTGGTAATTATTGATTCAAACACTTTGAAATTTACAGGTCGAATAATTAAACTGACTCAGAATTTTTCTCCCTACATAAATAATCAATATTCGCAAAAGAGAAAAATTAAAAAAAAAAAGAAGAAGAAATTTCAAATTAGAAACTAAAAGTATACATTGAAGATTTTCGTTCAGGCTGGGACTCGAACCCAGGGCCACTCGCTTGGAAGCCTAACACTCTAGCCATTAGTCTATGGGAGCTCTGTCGGTGGGAGTTTTAAATATAATAAAAACAAAAAATGCACCTTGGTAATTGTTTATTTAAACACTTTGAAATCTTCGTGTCGAAAAATTAAACTGACTCAGAATTTTCTTCCCTACATAAATAATCAATAATTGCAAAGGAAAGAAATTGAAAAAAAAAAGAATTTTCAAATTAGAAAAGAAATATATACATTGAAGATATTCGCTCCGGCTGGGACTCGAACCCAGGCCACTCGCTTGGAAGACCAGCGGTCTAGCCATTAGGCTATCGGAGTTCTGTCGAGCGGAGTCTTACTGCCTGACTGATACTGCCTGACTGACAGACTGACTCACTGACTGACTGATACTGACTGACTGACTGACCGAGACTGACTGACTAACTGCCTGACTGACTGAGACTGGACTGACTGACTGACTGACTGACTGACTGACTAACTGACTGACTGAGACTGACTGACTGACTGCTTGACTCTCTGACTGGCTATTTCACTGACTGACTGAATGACTAAATGACTGACTGACACTGACTGACTGACTGCTTGACTACCTGACTGACTGCTTGACTGACTAACTGACTGGACAGGACTGACCGACTGACTGACTGACAGACTGACTGAATAAGGATGGCTGACAGACTGACTGAATAAGGCTGACTGACTGACTGACTGACAGACTGACTGAATAAGGCTGACTGACTGACTGACTGACAGACTGACTGAATAAGGCTGACCGACTGACTGACTGCCTGACTGACTGACTGAGACTGGACTGGACTGACTGACTGACTGACTGACTGAGACTGACTCACTGACTCACTGACTGACCGAGACTGACTGACTAACTGCCTGACTGACTGAGACTGGACTGACTGACTGACTGACTGACTGACTGACTAACTGACTGACTGAGACTGACTGACTGACTGCTTGACTCTCTGACTGGCTATTTCACTGACTGACTGAATGACGAAATGACTGACTGACACTGACTGACTGACTGCTTGACTACCTGACTGACTGCTTGACTGACTAACTGACTGGACAGGACTGACCGACTGACTGACTGACAGACTGACTGAATAAGGCTGACCGACTGACTGACTGCCTGACTGACTGACTGACTGAATGACTGACTGACTGACTGACCGAGACTGACTGACTGACTGACTGAGACTGGACTGGACTGACTGACTCACTGACTGACCGAGACTGACTGACTAACTGCCTGACTGACTGACTGACTGACGGACTGACTAACTGACTGACTGAGACTGACTGACTGACTGCCTGACTCTCTGACTGGCTATTTCACTGACTGACTGAATGACTAAATGACTGACTGACACTGACTGACTGACTGCTTGACTACCTTACTGACTGCTTGACTGACTAACTGACTGGACAAGACTGACCGACTGACTGACTGACAGACTGACTGAATAAGGATGACTGACAGACTGACTGAATAAGGCTGACTGACTGACTGACTGACAGACTGACTGAATAAGGCTGACCGACTGACTGACTGCCTGACTGACTGACTGACTGAATGACTGACTGACTGACTGACCGAGACTGACTGACTGACTGACTGAGACTGGACTGGACTGACTGACTGACTGACTGACTGAGACTGACTGACTGCTTTAGTGACTAACTGACTGCACAGGACTGACCGACTGACTGACTGACTGACTGCCTGACTGACTGACTGACTGAATGACTGACTGACTGAGACTAAATGACTGACTGCTTGACTGACTGGCTGAAGGACTAACTGGCTGACTGAGTGACTGACTGAGTGACTGACTGACTTCGCAAAAGGGAAAAAAAAAAAAAAAGAATTATAAAATTAGAAAAAAATATTTGCATTTAAGATTTCCTTTCCGGCCGGGACTCGAACCCAGTACCACGCGCTAGGAACCCAACGGTCTAGCCATTAGGCTATGGGAGCTCTGTCGGTGGGAGTTTTAAATATAATAAAAACAAAAAATGCACCTTGGCACTGACTGACTGATACTGACTGACTGACTCACTGACTGACCGAGACTGACTGACTAACTGCCTGACTGACTGAGACTGGACTGACTGACTGACTGACTGACTGACTGACTAACTGACTGACTGAGACTGACTGACTGACTGCTTGACTCTCTGACTGGCTATTTCACTGACTGACTGAATGACTAAATGACTGACTGACACTGACTGACTGACTGCTTGACTACCTGACTGACTGCTTGACTGACTAACTGACTGGACAGGACTGACCGACTGACTGACTGACAGACTGACTGAATAAGGATGACTGACAGACTGACGGAATAAGGCTGACTGACTGACAGACTGACTGAATAAGGCTGACCGACTGACTGACTGACTGACTGACTGAATGACTGACTGACTGACTGACCGAGACTGACTGACTGACTGACTGAGACTGGACTGGACTGACTGACTGACTGACTGACTGAGACTGACTGACTGCTTTAGTGACTAACTGACTGCACAGGACTGACCGACTGACTGCCTGACTGACTGACTGACTGAATGACTGACTGACTGAGACTAAATGACTGACTGCTTGACTGACTGGCTGAAGGACTAACTGACTGACTGAGTGACTGACTGACTGGACTGACTGACTGAGACTGAATGACTGAGTGCTTGACTGATTGACTGTCAGACTGACTGACTGACTTCGCAAAAGGGAAAAATAAAAAAAAAAGAATTATAAAATTAGAAAAAAATATTTGCATTTAAGATTTCCTTTCCGGCTGGGATTTGAACCCAGGGCGACACTCATGGAAGCCCAACGCTCTCGCCAATATACTATCGGATCTCTGTTGATCGGTGTCTTAATTATAATAAAAACAAAAAATGCACGTTAGTAATTATTGATCTAAAATCTTTGAAATCTAAAGGTCGAATGATTAAACTGACTCAGAATTTTCTTCCGTACATAAATAATCCATATTTGCAAAAGAAAGAAATTGAAAAAAAAAAGAATCTTCAAATTAGAAGAGAAATATATACATGGAAGATTTTCGTTCCGGCCGGGACTCGAACCCAGTACCACGCGCTTGGAACCCAACGGTCTAGCCATTAGTCTATGGGAGCTCTGTCGGTGGGAGTTTTAAATATAATAAAAACAAAAAATGCACCTTGGTAATTGTTTATTTAAACACTTTGAAATCTTCGTGTCGAAAAATTAAACTGACTCAGAATTTTCTTCCCTACATAAATAATCAATAATTGCAAAGGAAAGAAATTGAAAAAAAAAGAATTTTCAAATTAGAAAAGAAATATATACATTGAAGATATTCGCTCCGGCTGGGACTCGAACCCAGGCCACTCGCTTGGAAGACCAGCGGTCTAGCCATTAGGCTATCGGAGTTCTGTCGAGCGGAGTCTTACTGCCTGACTGATACTGCCTGACTGACAGACTGACTCACTGACTGACTGATACTGACTGACTGACTCACTGACTGACCGAGACTGACTGACTAACTGCCTGACTGACTGAGACTGGACTGACTGACTGACTGACTGACTGACTGACTGACTGACTGACTGAGACTGACTGACTGACTGCTTGACTCTCTGACTGGCTATTTCACTGACTGACTGAATGACTAAATGACTGACTGAATGACTAAATGACTGACTGACTGCTTGACTACCTGACTGACTGCTTGACTGACTAACTGACTGGACAGGACTGACCGACTGACTGACTGACAGACTGACTGAATAAGGATGACTGACAGACTGACTGAATAAGGCTGACTGACTGACTGACTGACAGACTGACTGAATAAGGCTGACCGACTGACTGACTGCCTGACTGACTGAATGACTGACTGACTGACTGACCGAGACTGACTGACTGACTGACTGAGACTGGACTGGACTGACTGACTAACTGACTGACTGAGACTGACTGACTGCTTTAGTGACTAACTGACTGCACAGGACTGACCGACTGACTGACTGACTGACTGCCTGACTGACTGACTGACTGAATGACTGACTGACTGAGACTAAATGACTGACTTTTTGACTGACTGGCTGAAGGACTAACTGACTGACTGAGTGACTGACTGACTGGACTGACTGACTGAGACTGAATGACTGAGTGCTTGACTGATTGACTGTCAGCCTGACTGACTGACTTCGCAAAAGGGAAAAATTAAAAAAAAAGAATTATAAAATTAGAAAAAAATATTTCAATTAAGATTTCCTTTCCGGCCGGGACTCGAACCCAGTACCACGCGTTAGGAACCCAACGGTCTAGCCATTAGGCTATCGGAGCTATGTCGATGGAAGTCTTAAATATAATAAAAACAAAAAATGCACCTTGGTAATTATTGATTCAAACACTTTGAAATTTACAGGTCGAATAATTAAACTGACTCAGAATTTTTCTCCCTACATAAATAATCAATATTCGCAAAAGAGAAAAATTAAAAAAAAAAGAAGAAGAAATTTCAAATTAGAAACTAAAAGTACACATTGAAGATTTTCGTTCAGGCTGGGACTCGAACCCCGGGCCACTCGCTTGGAAGCCTAACACTCTAGCCATTAGTCTATGGGAGCTCTGTCGGTGGGAGTTTTAAATATAATAAAAACAAAAAATGCACCTTGGTAATTGTTTATTTAAACACTTTGAAATCTTCGTGTCGAAAAATTAAACTGACTCAGAATTTTCTTCCCTACATAAATAATCAATAATTGCAAAGGAAAGAAATTGAAAAAAAAAAGAATTTTCAAATTAGAAACGAAATATATACATCGAAGATATTCGCTCCGGCTGGGACTCGAACCCAGGCCACTCGCTTGGAAGACCAGCGGTCTAGCCATTAGGCTATTGGAGTTCTGTCGAGCGGAGTCTTACTGCCTGACTGATACTGCCTGACTGACAGACTGACTCACTGACTGACTGATACTGACTGACTGACTCACTGACTGACCGAGACTGACTGACTAACTGCCTGACTGACTGACTGACTGACTGACTGACTAACTGACTGACTGAGACTGACTGACTGACTGCCTGACTCTCTGACTGGCTATTTCACTGACTGACTGAATGACTAAATGACTGACTGACACTGACTGACTGACTGCTTGACTACCTGACTGACTGCTTGACTGACTAACTGACTGGACAAGACTGACCGACTGACTGACTGACAGACTGACTGAATAAGGATGACTGACAGACTGACTGAATAAGGCTGACTGACTGACTGACTGACAGACTGACTGAATAAGGCTAACCGACTGACTGACTGCCTGACTGACTGACTGACTGAATGACTGACTGACTGACTGACCGAGACTGACTGACTGACTGACTGAGACTGGACTGGACTGACTGACTGACTGAGACTGACTGACTGCTTTAGTGACTAACTGACTGCACAGGACTGACCGACTGACTGACTGACTGACTGCCTGACTGACTGACTGACTGAATGACTGACTGACTGAGACTAAATGACTGACTGCTTGACTGACTGGCTGAAGGACTAACTGACTGACTGAGTGACTGACTGACTGGACTGACTGACTGAGACTGAATGACTGAGTGCTTGACTGATTGACTGTCAGACTGACTGACTGACTTCGCAAAAGGGAAAAATAAAAAAAAAAGAATTATAAAATTAGAAAAAAATATTTGCATTTAAGATTTCCTTTCCGGCCGGGACCCGAACCCAGTACCACGCGCTAGGAACCCAACGGTCTAGCCATTAGGCTATCGGAGCTCTGTCGATGGAAGTCTTAAATATAATAAAAACAAAAAATGCACCTTGGTAATTATTGATTCAAACACTTTGAAATTTACAGGTCGAATAATTAAACTGACTCAGAATTTTTCTCCCTACATAAATAATCAATATTCGCAAAAGAAAAAAATTTAAAAAAAAAGAAGAAGAAATTTCAAATTAGAAACTAAAAGTATACATTGAAGATTTTCGTTCAGGCTGGGACTCGAACCCAGGGCCACTCGCTTGGAAGCTTAACACTCTAGCCATTAGTCTATGGGAGCTCTGTCGGTGGGATTTTTAAATATAATAAAAACAAAAAATGCACCTTGGTAATTGTTTATTTAAACACTTTGAAATCTTCGTGTCGAAAAATTAAACTGACCCAGAATTTTCTTCCCTGCATAAATAATCAATAATTGCAAAGGAAAGAAATTGAAAAAAAAAGAATTTTCAAATTAGAAAAGAAATATATACATTGAAGATATTCGCTCCGGCTGGGACTCGAACCCAGGCCACTCGCTTGGAAGACCAGCGGTCTAGCCATTAGGCTATCGGAGTTCTGTCGAGCGGAGTCTTACTGCCTGACTGATATTGCCTGACTGACAGACTGACTCACTGACTGACTGATACTGACTGACTGACTCACTGACTGACCGAGACTGACTGACTAACTGCCTGACTGACTGAGACTGGACTGACTGACTGACTGACTGACTGACTGACTAACTGACTGACTGAGACTGACTGACTGACTGCTTGACTCTCTGACTGGCTATTTCACTGACTGACTGAATGACTAAATGACTGACTGACACTGACTGACTGACTGCTTGACTACCTGACTGACTGCTTGACTGACTAACTGACTGGACAGGACTGACCGACTGACTGACTGACAGACTGACTGAATAAGGATGACTGACAGACTGACTGAATAAGGCTGACTGACTGACTGACTGACAGACTGACTGAATAAGGCTGACCGACTGACTGACTGCCTGACTGACTGACTGACTGAATGACTGACTGACTGACTGACCGAGACTGACTGACTGACTGACTGAGACTGGACTGGACTGACTGACTGACTGACTGACTGAGACTGACTGACTGCTTTAGTGACTAACTGACTGCACAGGACTGACCGACTGACTGCCTGACTGACTGACTGACTGAATGACTGACTGACTGAGACTAAATGACTGACTGCTTGACTGACTGGCTGAAGGACTAACTGACTGACTGAGTGACTGACTGACTGGACTGACTGACTGAGACTGAATGACTGAGTGCTTGACTGATTGACTGTCAGACTGACTGACTGACTTCGCAAAAGGGAAAAATAAAAAAAAAAGAATTATAAAATTAGAAAAAAATATTTGCATTTAAGATTTCCTTTCCGGCTGGGATTTGAACCCAGGGCGACACTCATGGAAGCCCAACGCTCTCGCCAATATACTATCGGATCTCTGTTGAGCGGTGTCTTAATTATAATAAAAACAAAAAATGCACGTTAGTAATTATTGATCTAAAATCTTTGAAATCTAAAGGTCGAATGATTAAACTGACTCAGAATTTTCTTCCGTACATAAATAATCCATATTTGCAAAAGAAAGAAATTGAAAAAAAAAAGAATCTTCAAATTAGAAGAGAAATATATACATGGAAGATTTTCGTTCCGGCCGGGACTCGAACCCAGTACCACGCGCTTGGAACCCAACGGTCTAGCCATTAGTCTATGGGAGCTCTGCCGGTGGGAGTTTTAAATATAATAAAAACAAAAAATGCACCTTGGTAATTGTTTATTTAAACACTTTGAAATCTTCGTGTCGAAAAATTAAACTGACTCAGAATTTTCTTCCCTACATAAATAATCAATAATTGCAAAGGAAAGAAATTGAAAAAAAAAAAGAATTTTCAAATTAGAAAAGAAATATATACATTGAAGATATTCGCTCCGGCTGGGACTCGAACCCAGGCCACTCGCTTGGAAGACCAGCGGTCTAGCCATTAGGCTATCGGAGTTCTGTCGAGCGGAGTCTTACTGCCTGACTGATACTGCCTGACTGACAGACTGACTCACTGACTGACTGATACTGACTGACTGACTCACTGACTGACCGAGACTGACTGACTAACTGCCTGACTGACTGAGACTGGACTGACTGACTGACTGACTGACTGACTGACTGACTGACTGACTGAGACTGACTGACTGACTGCTTGACTCTCTGACTGGCTATTTCACTGACTGACTGAATGACTAAATGACTGACTGAATGACTAAATGACTGACTGACTGCTTGACTACCTGACTGACTGCTTGACTGACTAACTGACTGGACAGGACTGACCGACTGACTGACTGACAGACTGACTGAATAAGGATGACTGACAGACTGACTGAATAAGGCTGACTGACTGACTGACTGACAGACTGACTGAATAAGGCTGACCGACTGACTGACTGCCTGACTGACTGAATGACTGACTGACTGACTGACCGAGACTGACTGACTGACTGACTGAGACTGGACTGGACTGACTGACTAACTGACTGACTGAGACTGACTGACTGCTTTAGTGACTAACTGACTGCACAGGACTGACCGACTGACTGACTGACTGACTGCCTGACTGACTGACTGACTGAATGACTGACTGACTGAGACTAAATGACTGACTTTTTGACTGACTGGCTGAAGGACTAACTGACTGACTGAGTGACTGACTGACTGGACTGACTGACTGAGACTGAATGACTGAGTGCTTGACTGATTGACTGTCAGCCTGACTGACTGACTTCGCAAAAGGGAAAAATTAAAAAAAAAGAATTATAAAATTAGAAAAAAATATTTCAATTAAGATTTCCTTTCCGGCCGGGACTCGAACCCAGTACCACGCGTTAGGAACCCAACGGTCTAGCCATTAGGCTATCGGAGCTATGTCGATGGAAGTCTTAAATATAATAAAAACAAAAAATGCACCTTGGTAATTATTGATTCAAACACTTTGAAATTTACAGGTCGAATAATTAAACTGACTCAGAATTTTTCTCCCTACATAAATAATCAATATTCGCAAAAGAGAAAAATTAAAAAAAAAAAGAAGAAGAAATTTCAAATTAGAAACTAAAAGTACACATTGAAGATTTTCGTTCAGGCTGGGACTCGAACCCCGGGCCACTCGCTTGGAAGCCTAACACTCTAGCCATTAGTCTATGGGAGCTCTGTCGGTGGGAGTTTTAAATATAATAAAAACAAAAAATGCACCTTGGTAATTGTTTATTTAAACACTTTGAAATCTTCGTGTCGAAAAATTAAACTGACTCAGAATTTTCTTCCCTACATAAATAATCAATAATTGCAAAGGAAAGAAATTGAAAAAAAAAAGAATTTTCAAATTAGAAACGAAATATATACATCGAAGATATTCGCTCCGGCTGGGACTCGAACCCAGGCCACTCGCTTGGAAGACCAGCGGTCTAGCCATTAGGCTATTGGAGTTCTGTCGAGCGGAGTCTTACTGCCTGACTGATACTGCCTGACTGACAGACTGACTCACTGACTGACTGATACTGACTGACTGACTCACTGACTGACCGAGACTGACTGACTAACTGCCTGACTGACTGACTGACTGACTGACTGACTAACTGACTGACTGAGACTGACTGACTGACTGCCTGACTCTCTGACTGGCTATTTCACTGACTGACTGAATGACTAAATGACTGACTGACACTGACTGACTGACTGCTTGACTACCTGACTGACTGCTTGACTGACTAACTGACTGGACAAGACTGACCGACTGACTGACTGACAGACTGACTGAATAAGGATGACTGACAGACTGACTGAATAAGGCTGACTGACTGACTGACTGACAGACTGACTGAATAAGGCTAACCGACTGACTGACTGCCTGACTGACTGACTGACTGAATGACTGACTGACTGACTGACCGAGACTGACTGACTGACTGACTGAGACTGGACTGGACTGACTGACTGACTGAGACTGACTGACTGCTTTAGTGACTAACTGACTGCACAGGACTGACCGACTGACTGACTGACTGACTGCCTGACTGACTGACTGACTGAATGACTGACTGACTGAGACTAAATGACTGACTGCTTGACTGACTGGCTGAAGGACTAACTGACTGACTGAGTGACTGACTGACTGGACTGACTGACTGAGACTGAATGACTGAGTGCTTGACTGATTGACTGTCAGACTGACTGACTGACTTCGCAAAAGGGAAAAATAAAAAAAAAAGAATTATAAAATTAGAAAAAAATATTTGCATTTAAGATTTCCTTTCCGGCCGGGACCCGAACCCAGTACCACGCGCTAGGAACCCAACGGTCTAGCCATTAGGCTATCGGAGCTCTGTCGATGGAAGTCTTAAATATAATAAAAACAAAAAATGCACCTTGGTAATTATTGATTCAAACACTTTGAAATTTACAGGTCGAATAATTAAACTGACTCAGAATTTTTCTCCCTACATAAATAATCAATATTCGCAAAAGAAAAAAATTTAAAAAAAAAGAAGAAGAAATTTCAAATTAGAAACTAAAAGTATACATTGAAGATTTTCGTTCAGGCTGGGACTCGAACCCAGGGCCACTCGCTTGGAAGCTTAACACTCTAGCCATTAGTCTATGGGAGCTCTGTCGGTGGGATTTTTAAATATAATAAAAACAAAAAATGCACCTTGGTAATTGTTTATTTAAACACTTTGAAATCTTCGTGTCGAAAAATTAAACTGACCCAGAATTTTCTTCCCTGCATAAATAATCAATAATTGCAAAGGAAAGAAATTGAAAAAAAAAGAATTTTCAAATTAGAAAAGAAATATATACATTGAAGATATTCGCTCCGGCTGGGACTCGAACCCAGGCCACTCGCTTGGAAGACCAGCGGTCTAGCCATTAGGCTATCGGAGTTCTGTCGAGCGGAGTCTTACTGCCTGACTGATATTGCCTGACTGACAGACTGACTCACTGACTGACTGATACTGACTGACTGACTCACTGACTGACCGAGACTGACTGACTAACTGCCTGACTGACTGAGACTGGACTGACTGACTGACTGACTGACTGACTGACTAACTGACTGACTGAGACTGACTGACTGACTGCTTGACTCTCTGACTGGCTATTTCACTGACTGACTGAATGACTAAATGACTGACTGACACTGACTGACTGACTGCTTGACTACCTGACTGACTGCTTGACTGACTAACTGACTGGACAGGACTGACCGACTGACTGACTGACAGACTGACTGAATAAGGATGACTGACAGACTGACTGAATAAGGCTGACTGACTGACTGACTGACAGACTGACTGAATAAGGCTGACCGACTGACTGACTGCCTGACTGACTGACTGACTGAATGACTGACTGACTGACTGACCGAGACTGACTGACTGACTGACTGAGACTGGACTGGACTGACTGACTGACTGACTGACTGAGACTGACTGACTGCTTTAGTGACTAACTGACTGCACAGGACTGACCGACTGACTGCCTGACTGACTGACTGACTGAATGACTGACTGACTGAGACTAAATGACTGACTGCTTGACTGACTGGCTGAAGGACTAACTGACTGACTGAGTGACTGACTGACTGGACTGACTGACTGAGACTGAATGACTGAGTGCTTGACTGATTGACTGTCAGACTGACTGACTGACTTCGCAAAAGGGAAAAATAAAAAAAAAAGAATTATAAAATTAGAAAAAAATATTTGCATTTAAGATTTCCTTTCCGGCTGGGATTTGAACCCAGGGCGACACTCATGGAAGCCCAACGCTCTCGCCAATATACTATCGGATCTCTGTTGAGCGGTGTCTTAATTATAATAAAAACAAAAAATGCACGTTAGTAATTATTGATCTAAAATCTTTGAAATCTAAAGGTCGAATGATTAAACTGACTCAGAATTTTCTTCCGTACATAAATAATCCATATTTGCAAAAGAAAGAAATTGAAAAAAAAAAGAATCTTCAAATTAGAAGAGAAATATATACATGGAAGATTTTCGTTCCGGCCGGGACTCGAACCCAGTACCACGCGCTTGGAACCCAACGGTCTAGCCATTAGTCTATGGGAGCTCTGCCGGTGGGAGTTTTAAATATAATAAAAACAAAAAATGCACCTTGGTAATTGTTTATTTAAACACTTTGAAATCTTCGTGTCGAAAAATTAAACTGACTCAGAATTTTCTTCCCTACATAAATAATCAATAATTGCAAAGGAAAGAAATTGAAAAAAAAAAAGAATTTTCAAATTAGAAAAGAAATATATACATTGAAGATATTCGCTCCGGCTGGGACTCGAACCCAGGCCACTCGCTTGGAAGACCAGCGGTCTAGCCATTAGGCTATCGGAGTTCTGTCGAGCGGAGTCTTACTGCCTGACTGATACTGCCTGACTGACAGACTGACTCACTGACTGACTGATACTGACTGACTGACTCACTGACTGACCGAGACTGACTGACTAACTGCCTGACTGACTGAGACTGGACTGACTGACTGACTGACTGACTGACTGACTGACTGACTGACTGAGACTGACTGACTGACTGCTTGACTCTCTGACTGGCTATTTCACTGACTGACTGAATGACTAAATGACTGACTGACACTGACTGACTGACTGCTTGACTACCTGACTGACTGCTTGACTGACTAACTGACTGGACAGGACTGACCGACTGACTGACTGACAGACTGACTGAATAAGGATGACTGACAGACTGACTGAATAAGGCTGACTGACTGACTGACTGACAGACTGACTGAATAAGGCTGACCGACTGACTGACTGCCTGACTGACTGACTGACTGAATGACTGACTGACTGACTGACCGAGACTGACTGACTGACTGACTGAGACTGGACTGGACTGACTGACTAACTGACTGACTGAGACTGACTGACTGCTTTAGTGACTAACTGACTGCACAGGACTGACCGACTGACTGACTGACTGACTGCCTGACTGACTGACTGACTGAATGACTGACTGACTGAGACTAAATGACTGACTGCTTGACTGACTGGCTGAAGGACTAACTGACTGACTGAGTGACTGACTGACTGGACTGACTGACTGAGACTGAATGACTGAGTGCTTGACTGATTGACTGTCAGCCTGACTGACTGACTTCGCAAAAGGGAAAAATTAAAAAAAAAGAATTATAAAATTAGAAAAAAATATTTGCATTTAAGATTTCCTTTCCGGCCGGGACTCGAACCCAGTACCACGCGCTAGGAACCCAACGGTCTAGCCATTAGGCTATCGGAGCTATGTCGATGGAAGTCTTAAATATAATAAAAACAAAAAATGCACCTTGGTAATTATTGATTCAAACACTTTGAAATTTACAGGTCGAATAATTAAACTGACTCAGAATTTTTCTCCCTACATAAATAATCAATATTCGCAAAAGAGAAAAATTAAAAAAAAAAGAAGAAGAAATTTCAAATTAGAAACTAAAAGTATTCATTGAAGATTTTCGTTCAGGCTGGGACTCGAACCCAGGGCCACTCGCTTGGAAGCCTAACACTCTAGCCATTAGTCTATGGGAGCTTTGTCGGTGGGAGTTTTAAATATAATAAAAACAAAAAATGCACCTTGGTAATTGTTTATTTAAACAATTTGAAATCTTCGTGTCAGAATTTTCTTCCCTACATAAATAATCAATAATTGCAAAGGAAAGAAATTGAAAAAAAAAAGAATTTTCAAATTAGAAAAGAAATATATACATTGAAGATATTCGCTCCGGCTGGGACTCGAACCCAGGCCACTCGCTTGGAAGACCAGCGGTCTAGCCATTAGGCTATCGGAGTTCTGTCGAGCGGAGTCTTACTGCCTGACTGATACTGCCTGACTGACAGACTGACTCACTGACTGACTGATACTGACTGACTGACTCACTGACTGACCGAGACTGACTGACTAACTGCCTGACTGACTGAGACTGGACTGACTGACTGACTGACTGACTGACTGACTAACTGACTGACTGAGACTGACTGACTGACTGCTTGACTCTCTGACTGGCTATTTCACTGACTGACTGAATGACTAAATGACTGACTGACACTGACTGACTGACTGCTTGACTACCTGACTGACTGCTTGACTGACTAACTGACTGGACAGGACTGACCGACTGACTGACTGACTGACTGACTGAATAAGGCTGACTGACTGACTGACTGACAGACTGACTGAATAAGGCTGACCGACTGACTGACTGTGGACTGACTGACTGAATGACTGACTGACTGACTGACCGAGACTGACTGACTGACTGACTGACTGAGACTGGACTGGACTGACTGACTGACTGACTGACTGAGACTGACTGACTGCTTTAGTGACTAACTGACTGCACAGGACTGACCGACTGACTGACTGACTGACTGACTGACTGACTGAGACTGACTGACTGCTTTAGTGACTAACTGACTGCACAGGACTGACCGACTGACTGACTGACTGACTGCCTGACTGACTGACTGAATGACTGACTGACTGAGACTAAATGACTGACTGCTTGACTGACTGGCTGAAGGACTAACTGACTGACTGAGTGACTGACTGACTGGACTGACTGACTGAGACTGAATGACTGAGTGCTTGACTGATTGACTGTCAGACTGACTGACTGACTTCGCAAAAGGGAAAAATAAAAAAAAAAGAATTATAAAATTAGAAAAAAATTTTTGCATTTAAGATTTCCTTTCCGGCTGGGATTTGAACCCAGGGCGACACTCATGGAAGCCCAACGCTCTCGCCAATATACTATCGGATCTCTGTTGATCGGTGTCTTAATTATAATAAAAACAAAAAATGCACCTTAGTAATTATTGATCTAAAATCTTTGAAATCTAAAGGTCGAATGATTAAACTGACTCAGAATTTTCTTCCGTACATAAATAATCCATATTTGCAAAAGAAAGAAATTGAAAAAAAAAGAATCTTCAAATTAGAAGAGAAATATATACATGGAAGATTTTCGTTCCGGGCGGGACTCGAACCCAGTACCACGCGCTTGGAACCCAACGGTCTAGCCATTAGGCTATCGGAGCTCTGTCCATGGAAGTCTTAAATATAATAAAAACAAAAAATGCACCTTGGTAATTATTGATTCAAACACTTTGAAATTTACAGGTCGAATAATTAAACTGACTCAGAATTTTTCTCCCTACATAAATAATCAATATTCGCAAAAGAGAAAAATTAAAAAAAAAAGAAGAAATTTCAAATTAGAAACTAAAAGTATACATTGAAGATTTTCGTTCAGGCTGGGACTCGAACCCAGGACCACTCGCTTGGAAGCCTAACACTCTAGCCATTAGTCTATGGGAGCTCTGTCGGTGGGAGTTTTAAATATAATAAAAACAAAAAATGCACCTTGGTAATTGTTTATTTAAACACTTTGAAATCTTCGTGTCGAAAAATTAAACTGACTCAGAATTTTCTTCCCTACATAAATAATCAATAATTGCAAAGGAAAGAAATTGAAAAAAAAAGAATTTTCAAATTAGAAAAGAAATATATACATTGAAGATATTCGCTCCGGCTGGGACTCGAACCCAGGCCACTCGCTTGGAAGACCAGCGGTCTAGCCATTAGGCTATCGGAGTTCTGTCGAGCGGAGTCTTACTGCCTGACTGATACTGCCTGACTGACAGACTGACTCACTGACTGACTGATACTGACTGACTGACTCACTGACTGACCGAGACTGACTGACTAACTGCCTGACTGACTGCGACTGGACTGACTGACTGACTGACTGACTGACTGACTAACTGACTGACTGAGACTGACTGACTGACTGCTTGACTCTCTGACTGGCTATTTCACTGACTGACTGAATGACTAAATGACTGACTGCTTGACTACCTGACTGACTGCTTGACTGACTAACTGACTGGACAGGACTGACCGACTGACTGACTGACAGACTGACTGAATAAGGATGACTGACAGACTGACTGAATAAGGCTGACTGACTGACTGACAGACTGACTGAATAAGGCTGACCGACTGACTGACTGCCTGACTGACTGACTGACTGAATGACTGACTGACTGACTGACCGAGACTGACTGACTGACTGACTGAGACTGGACTGGACTGACTGACTGACTGACTGACTGAGACTGACTGACTGCTTTAGTGACTAACTGACTGCACAGGACTGACCGACTGACTGACTGACTGACTGCCTGACTGACTGAATGACTGAATGACTGACTGACTGAGACTAAATGACTGACTGCTTGACTGACTGGCTGAAGGACTAACTGACTGACTGAGTGACTGACTGACTGGACTGACTGACTGAGACTGAATGACTGAGTGCTTGACTGATTGACTGTCAGACTGACTGACTGACTTCGCAAAAGGGAAAAATAAAAAAAAATGAATTATAAAATTAGAAAAAAATATTTGCATTTAAGATTTTCTTTCCGGCTGGGATTTGAACCCAGGGCGACACTCACGGAAGCCCAACGCTCTCGCCAATATACTATCGGATCTCTGTTGATCGGTGTCTTAATTATAATAAAAACAAAAAATGCACCTTAGTAATTATTGATCTAAAATCTTTGAAATCTAAAGGTCGAATTATTAAACTGTCTCAGAATTTTCTTCCCTACATAAATAATCAATAATTGCAAAGGAAAGAAATTGAAAAAAAAAAGAATTTTCAAATTAGAAAGGAAATATATACATTGAAGATATTCGCTCCGGCTGGGACTCGAACCCAGGCCACTCGCTTGGAAGACCAGCGGTCTAGCCATTAGGCTATCGGAGTTCTGTCGAGCGGAGTCTTACTGCCTGACTGATACTGCCTGGCTGACAGACTGACTCACTGACTGACTGATACTGACTGACTGACTCACTGACTGACGGAGACTGACTGACTAACTGCCTGACTGACTGAGACTGGACTGACTGAGTGACTGACTGACTGACTGACTAACTGACTGACTGAGACTGACTGACTGACTGCTTGACTCTCTGACTGGCTATTTCACTGACTGACTGAATGACTAAATGACTGACTGACACTGACTGACTGACTGCTTGACTACCTGACTGACTGCTTGACGGACTAACTGACTGGACAGGACTGACCGACTGACTGACTGACAGACTGACTGAATAAGGATGACTGACAGACTGACTGAATAAGGCTGACTGACTGACTGACTGAATAAGGCTGACCGACTGACTGACTGCCTGACTGCCTGACTGACTGAATGACTGACTGACTGACTGACCGAGACTGACTGACTGACTGACCGAGACTGACTGACTGACTGACTGAGACTGGACTGGACTGGACTGACTGACTGACTGACTGAGACTGACTGACTGCTTTAGTGACTAACTGACTGCACAGGACTGACCGACTGACTGACTGACTGACTGCCTGACTGACTGACTGACTGAATGACTGACTGACTGAGACTAAATGACTGACTGCTTGACTGACTGGCTGAAGGACTAACTGACTGACTGAGTGACTGACTGACTGGACTGACTGACTGAGACTGAATGACTGAGTGCTTGACTGATTGACTGTCAGACTGACTGACTGACTTCGCAAAAGGGAAAAATAAAAAAAAAAGAATTATAAAAAAAAAAATATTTGCATTTAAGATTTCCTTTCCGGCTGGGATTTGAACCCAGGGCGACACTCATGGAAGCCCAACGCTCTCGCCAATATACTATCGGATCTCTGTTGATCGGTGTCTTAATTATAATAAAAACAAAAAATGCACCTTAGTAATTATTGATCTAAAATCTTTGAAATCTAAAGGTCGAATGATTAAACTGACTCAGAATTTTCTTCCGTACATAAATAATCCATATTTGCAAAAGAAAGAAATTGAAAAAAAAAGAATCTTCAAATTAGAAGAGAAATATATACATGGAAGATTTTCGTTCCGGCCGGGACTCGAACCCAGTACCACGCGCTTGGAACCCAACGGTCTAGCCATTAGGCTATCGGAGCTCTGTCGATGGAAGTCTTAAATATAATAAAAACAAAAAATGCACCTTGGTAATTATTGATTCAAACACTTTGAAATTTACAGGTCGAATAATTAAACTGACTCAGAATTTTTCTCCCTACATAAATAATCAATATTCGCAAAAGAGAAAAATTAAAAAAAAAAAGAAGAAGAAATTTCAAAATAGAAACTAAAAGTATACATTGAAGATTTTCGTTCAGGCTGTTACTCGAACCCAGGGCCACTCGCTTGGAAGCCTAACACTCTAGCCATTAGTCTATGGGAGCTCTGTCGGTGGGAGTTTTAAATATAATAAAAACAAAAAATGCACCTTGGTAATTGTTTGAAATCTTCGTGTCGAAAAATTAAACTGACTCGGAATTTTCTTCCCTACATAAATAATCAATAATTGCAAAGGAAAGAAATTGAAAAAAAAAAGTATTTTCAAATTAGAAAAGAAATATATACATTGAAGATATTCGCTCCGGCTGGGACTCGAACCCAGGCCTCTCGCTTGGAAGACCAGCGGTCTAGCCATCAGGCTATCGGAGTTCTGTCGAGCGGAGTCTTACTGCCTGACTGATACTGCCTGACTGACAGACTGACTCACTGACTGACTGATACTGACTGACTGACTCACTGACTGACCGAGACTGACTGACTAACTGCCTGACTGACTGAGACTGGACTGACTGACTGACTGACTGACTGACTGACTAACTGACTGACTGAGACTGACTGACTGACTGCTTGACTCTCTGACTGGCTATTTCACTGACTGACTGAATGACTAAATGACTGACTGACACTGACTGACTGAATGACTAAATGACTGACTGACACTGACTGACTGACTGCTTGACTACCTGACTGACTGCTTGACTGACTAACTGACTGGACAGGACTGACCGACTGACTGACTGAATAAGGATGACTGACAGACTGACTGAATAAGGCTGACTGACTGACTGACAGACTGACTGAATAAGGCTGACCGACTGACTGACTGACTGACCGAGACTGACTGACTGACTGACTGAGACTGGACTGGACTGACTGACTGACTGACTGACTGACTGCGTGACTGACTGAATGACTGACTGACTGAGACTAAATGACTGACTGCTTGACTGACTGGCTGAAGGACTAACTGACTGACTGAGTGACTGACTGACTGGACTGACTGACTGAGACTGAATGACTGAGTGCTTGACTGATTGACTGTCAGACTGACTGACTGACTTCGCAAAAGGGAAAAATAAAAAAAAAAGAATTATAAAATTAGAAAAAAATATTTGCATTTAAGATTTCCTTTCCGGCTGGGATTTGAACCCAGGGCGACACTCATGGAAGCCCAACGCTCTCGCCAATATACTATCGGATCTCTGTTGATCGGTGTCTTAATTATAATAAAAACAAAAAATGCACCTTAGTAATTATTGATCTAAAATCTTTGAAATCTAAAGGTCGAATGATTAAACTGACTCAGAATTTTCTTCCGTACATAAATAATCCATATTTGCAAAAGAAAGAAATTGAAAAAAAAAAGAATCTTCAAATTAGAAGAGAAATATATACATGGAAGATTTTCGTTCCGGCCGGGACTCGAACCCAGTACCACGCGCTTGGAACCCAACGGTCTAGACATTAGGCTATCGGAGCTCTGTCGATGGAAGTCTTAAATATAATAAAAACAAAAAATGCACCTTGGTAATTATTGATTCAAACACTTTGAAATTTACAGGTCGAATAATTAAACTGACTCAGAATTTTTCTCCCTACATAAATAATCAATATTCGCAAAAGAGAAAAATTAAAAAAAAAAGAAGAAGAAATTTCAAAATAGAAACTAAAAGTATACATTGAAGATTTTCGTTCAGGCTGGGACTCGAACCCAGGGCCACTCGCTTGGAAGCCTAACACTCTAGCCATTAGTCTATCGGAGCTCTGCCGGTGGGAGTTTTAAATATAATAAAAACAAAAAATGCACCTTGGTAATTGTTTATTTAAACACTTTGAAATCTTCGTGTCGAAAAATTAAACTGACTCAGAATTTTCTTCCCTACATAAATAATCAATAATTGCAAAGGAAAGAAATTGAAAAAAAAAAAAGAATTTTCAAATTAGAAAAGAAATATATACATTGAAGATATTCGCTCCGGCTGGGACTCGAACCCAGGCCACTCGCTTGGAAGACCAGCGGTCTAGCCATTAGGCTATCGGAATTCTGTCGAGCGAAGTCTTAATGCCTGACTGATACTGCCTGACTGACAGACTGACTCACTGACTGACTGATACTGACTGACTGACTCACTGACTGACCGAGACTGACTGACTAACTGCCTGACTGACTGAGACTGGACTGACTGACTGACTGACTGACTGACTGACTAACTGACTGACTGAGACTGACTGACTGACTGCTTGACTCTCTGACTGGCTATTTCACAGACTGACTGAATGGCTAAATGACTGACTGACACTGACTGACTGACTGCTTGACTACCTGACTGACTGCTTGACTGACTAACTGACTGGACAGGACTGACCGACTGACTGACTGACAGACTGACTGAATAAGGATGACTGACAGACTGACTGAATAAGGCTGACTGACTGACTGACTGACAGACTGACTGAATAAGGCTGACCGACTGACTGACTGCCTGACTGACTGACTGAATGACTGACTGACTGACTGACCGAGACTGACTGACTGACTGACTGAGACTGGACTGGACTGACTGACTGACTGACTGACTGAGACTGACTGACTGCTTTAGTGACTAAATGACTGCACAGGACTGACCGACTGACTGCCTGACTGACTGACTGACTGACTGAGACTAAATGACTGACTGCTTGACTGACTTGCTGAAGGACTAACTGACTGACTGAGTGACTGACTGACTGGACTGACTGACTGATACTGACTGACTGACTCACTGATACTGACTGACTGACTCACTGACTGACCGAGACTGACTGACTAACTGCCTGACTGACTGAGACTGGACTGACTGACTGACTGACTGCTTGACTCTCTGACTGGCTATTTCACTGACTGACTGAATGACTAAATGACTGACTGACACTGACTGACTGACTGCTTGACTACCTGACTGACTGCTTGACTGACTAACTGACTGGACAGGACTGACCGACTGACTGACTGACAGACTGACTGAATAAGGATGACTGACAGACTGACTGAATAAGGCTGACTGACTGACTGACTGACAGACTGACTGAATAAGGCTGACTGACTGACTGACTGACAGACTGACTGAATAAGGCTGACCGACTGACTGACTGCCTGACTGACTGACTGACTGAATGACTGACTGACTAACTGACCGAGACTGACTGACTGACTGACTGAGACTGGACTGGACTGACTGACTGACTGACTGACTGAGACTGACTGACTGCTTTAGTGACTAACTGACTGCACAGGACTGACCGACTGACTGACTGACTGACTGCCTGACTGACTGACTGACTGAATGACTGACTGACTGAGACTAAATGACTGACTGCTTGACTGACTGGCTGAAGGACTAACTGACTGACTGAGTGACTGACTGACTGGACTGACTGACTGAGACTGAATGACTGAGTGCTTGACTGATTGACTGTCAGACTGACTGACTGACTTCGAAAAAGGGAAAAATAAAAAAAAAAGAATTATAAAATTAGAAAAAAATATTTGCATTTAAGATTTCCTTTCCGGCTGGGATTTGAACCCAGGGCGACACTCATGGAAGCCCAACGCTCTCGCCAATATACTATCGGTTCTCTGTTGATCGGTGTCTTAATTATAATAAAAACAAAAAATGCACCTTAGTAATTATTGATCTAAAATCTTTGAAATCTAAAGGTCGAATGATTAAACTGACTCAGAATTTTCTTCCGTACATAAATAATCCATATTTGCAAGAGAAAGAAATTGAAAAAAAAAAAAAGAATCTTCAAATTAGAAGAGAAATATATACATGGAAGATTTTCGTTCCGGTCAGGACTCGAACCCAGTACCACGCGCTTGGAACCCAACGGTCTAGCCATTAGGCTATCGGAGCTCTGTCGATGGAAGTCTTAAATATAATAAAAACAAAAAATGCACCTTGGTAATTATTGATTCAAACACTTTGAAATTTACAGGTCGAATAATTAAACTGACTCAGAATTTTTCTCCCTACATAAATAATCAATATTCGCAAAAGAGAAAAATTAAAAAAAAAAGAAGAAGAAATTTCAAATTAGAAACTAAAAGTATACATTGAAGATTTTCGTTCAGGCTGGGACTCGAACCCAGGGCCACTCGCTTGGAAGCCTAACACTCTAGCCATTAGTCTATGGGAGCTCTGTCGATGGGAGTTTTAAATATAATAAAAACAAAAAATTCACCTTGGTAATTGTTTATTTAAACACTTTTAAACCTTCGTGTCGAAAAATTAAACTGATTCAGAATTTTCTTCCCTACATAAATAATCAATAATTGCAAAGGAAAGAAATTGAAAAAAAAAAGAATTTTCAAATTAGAAAAGAAATATATACATTAAAGATATTCGCTCCGGCTGGGACTCGAACCCAGGCCACTCGCTTGGAAGACCAGCGGTCTAGCCATTAGGCTTTTGGAGTTCTGTCGTGCGGAGTCTTACTGCCTGACTGATACTGCCTGACTGACAGACTGACTCACTGACTGACTGATACTGACTGACTGACTCACTGACTGACCGAGACTGACTGACTAACTGCCTGACTGACTGAGACTGGACTGACTGACTGACTGACTGACTGACTGACTAACTGACTGACTGAGACTGACTGACTGACTGCTTGACTCTCTGACTGGCTATTTCACTGACTGACTGAATGACTAAATGACTGACTGACACTGACTGACTGACTGCTTGACTACCTGACTGACTGCTTGACTGACTAACTGACTGGACAGGACTGACCGACTGACTGACTGACAGACTGACTGAATAAGGCTGACTGACTGACTGACTGACAGACTGACTGAATAAGGCTGACCGACTGACTGACTGCCTGACTGACTGACTGACCGAGACTGACTGACTGACTGAGACTGGACTGGACTGACTGACTGACTGACTGACTGACTGAGACTGACTGACTGCTTTAGTGACTAACTGACTGCACAGGACTGACCGACTGACTGACTGACTGACTGCCTGACTGACTGACTGACTGACTGAGACTAAATGACTGACTGCTTGACTGACTGGCTGAAGGACTAACTGACTGACTGAGTGACTGACTGACTGGACTGACTGACTGAGACTGAATGACTGAGTGCTTGACTGATTGACTGTCAGACTGACTGACTGACTTCGCAAAAGGGAAAAATAAAAAAAAAAGAATTATAAAATTAGAAAAAAATATTTGCATTTAAGATTTCCTTTCCGGCTGGGATTTGAACCCAGGGCGACACTCATGGAAGCCCAACGCTCTCGCCAATATACTATCGGATCTCTGTTGATCGGTGTCTGAATTATAATAAAAACAAAAAATGCACCTTAGTAATTATTGATCTAAAATCTTTGAAATCTAAAGGTCGAATGATTAAACTGACTCAGAATTTTCTTCCGTACATAAATAATCCATATTTGCAAAAGAAAGAAATTGAAAAAAAAAAGAATCTTCAAATTAGAAGAGAAATATATACATGGAAGATTTTCGTTTCGGCCGGGACTCGAACCCAGTACCACGCGCTTGGAACCCAACTTTCTAGCCATCACGCTATCGGAGCTCTGTCGATGGAAGTCTTAAATATAATAAAAACAAAAAATGCACCTTGGTAATTATTGATTCAAACACTTTGAAATTTACAGGTCGAATAATTAAACTGACTCAGAATTTTTCTCCCTACATAAATAATCAATATTCGCAAAAGAGAAAAATTAAAAAAAAAAGAAGAAGAAATTTCAAACTAAAAGTATACATTGAAGATTTTCGTTCAGGCTGGGACTCGAACCCAGGGCCACTCGCTTGGAAGCCTAACACTCTAGCCATTAGTCTATGGGAGCTCTGTCGGTGGGAGTTTTAAATATAATAAAAACAAAAAATGCACCTTGGTAATTGTTTATTTAAACACTTTGAAATCTTCGTGTCGAAAAATTAAACTGACTCAGAATTTTCTTCCCTACATAAATAATCAATAATTGCAAAGGAAAGAAATTGAAAAAAAAAAGAATTTTCAAATTAGAAAAGAAATATATACATTGAAGATTTTCGCTCCGGCTGGGACTCGAACCCAGGCCACTCGCTTTGAAGACCAGCGGTCTAGCCATTAGGCTATCGGAGTACTGTCGAGCGGAGTCTTACTGCCTGACTGATACTGCCTGACTGACAGACTGACTCACTGACTGACTGATACTGACTGCTTGACTCTCTGACTGGCTATTTCACTGACTGACTGAATGACTGAAAGACTGACTGACACTGACTGACTGACTGCTTGACTACCTGACTGACTGCTTGACTGACTAACTGACTGGACAGGACTGACCGACTGACTGACTGACAGTTTGACTGAATAAGGATGACTGACAGACTGACTGAATAAGGCTGACTGACTGACTGACTGACAGACTGACTGAATAAGGCTGACCGATTGACTGACTGCCTGACTGACTGACTGAATGAATGACTGACTGACTGACTGACCGAGACGACTGACTGACTGACTGAGACTGGACTGGACTGACTGACTGACTGACTGACTGAGACTGACTGACTGAGACTGACTGACTGCTTTAGTGACTAACTGACTGCACAGGACTGACCGACTGACTGACTGCCTGACTGACTGACTGACTGAATGACTGACTGACTGAGACTAAATGACTGACTGCCTGACTGACTGACTGACTGAATGACTGACTGAGTGACTGACTGACTGGACTGACTGACTGAGACTGAATGACTGAGTGCTTGACTGATTGACTGTCAGACTGACTGACTGACTTCGCAAAAGGGAAAAATAAAAAAAAAAGAATTATAAAATTAGAAAAAAATATTTGCATTTAAGATTTCCTTTCCGGCTGGGATTTGAACCCAGGGCGACACTCATGGAAGCCCAACGCTCTCGCCAATATACTATCGGATCTCTGTTGATCGGTGTCTTAATTATAATAAAAACAAAAAATGCACCTTAGTAATTATTGATCTAAAATCTTTGAAATCTAAAGGTCGAATGATTAAACTGACTCAGAATTTTCTTCCGTACATAAATAATCCATATTTGCAAAAGAAAGAAATTGAAAAAAAAAAAATCTTCAAATTAGAAGAGAAATATATACATGGAAGATTTTCGTTCCGGCCGGGGCTCGAACCCAGTACCACGCGCTTGGAAGATCAGCGGTCTAGCCATTAGGCTATCGGAGTTCTGTCGAGCGGAGTCTTACTGCCTGACTGATACTGCCTGACTGACAGACTGACTCACTGACTGACTGATACTGACTGACTGACTCACTGATACTGACTGACTGACTCACTGACTGACCGAGACTGACTGACTAACTGCCTGACTGACTGAGACTGGACTGACTGACTGACTGACTGACTAACTGACTGACTGAGACTGACTGACTGACTGCTTGACTCTCTGACTGGCTATTTCACTGACTGACTGAATGACTAAATGACTGACTGACACTGACTGACTGACTGCTTGACTACCTGACTGACTGCTTGACTGACTAACTGACTGGACAGGACTGACCGACTGACTGACTGACAGACTGACTGAATAAGGATGACTGACAGACTGACTGAATAAGGCTGACTGACTGACTGACTGACAGACTGACTGAATAAGGCTGACCGACTGACTGACTGCCTGACTGACTGACTGACTGAATGACTGACTGACTAACTGACCGAGACTGACTGACTGACTGACTGAGACTGGACTGGACTGACTGACTGACTGACTGACTGAGACTGACTGACTGTTTTAGTGACTAACTGACTGCACAGGACTGACCGACTGACTGACTGAATGACTGACTGACTCAGACTAAATGACTGACTGCTTGACTGACTGGCTGAAGGACTAACTGACTGACTGAGTGACTGACTGACTGGACTGACTGACTGAGACTGAATGACTGAGTGCTTGACTGATTGACTGTCAGACTGACTGACTGACTTCGCAAAAGGGAAAAATAAAAAAAAAAAGAATTATAAAATTAGAAAAAAATATTTGCATTTAAGATTTCCTTTCCGGCTGGGATTTGAACCCAGGGCGACACTCATGGAAGCCCAACGCTCTCGCCAATATACTATCGGTTCTCTGTTGATCGGTGTCTTAATTATAATAAAAACAAAAAATGCACCTTAGTAATTATTGATCTAAAATCTTTGAAATCTAAAGGTCGAATGATTAAACTGACTCAGAATTTTCTTCCGTACATAAATAATCCATATTTGCAAAAGAAAGAAATTGAATAAAAAAAGAATCTTCAAATTAGAAGAGAAATATATACATGGAAGATTTTCGTTCCGGTCAGGACTCGAACCCAGTACCACGCGCTTGGAACCCACCGGTCTAGCCATTAGGCTATCGGAGCTCTGTCGATGGAAGTCTTAAATATAATAAAAACAAAAAATGCACCTTGGTAATTATTGATTCAAACACTTTGAAATTTACAGGTCGAATAATTAAACTGACTCAGAATTTTTCTCCCTACATAAATAATCAATATTCGCAAAAGAGAAAAATTAAAAAAAAAAGAAGAAGAAATTTCAAATTAGAAACTAAAAGTATACATTGAAGATTTTCGTTCAGGCTGGGCCTCGAACCCAGGGCCACTCGCTTGGAAGCCTAACACTCTAGCCATTAGTCTATGGGAACTCTGTCGGTGGGAGTTTTAAATATAATAAAAACAAAAAATGCACCTTGGTAATTGTTTATTTAAACACTTTGAAATCTTCGTGTCGAAAAATTAAACTGACTCAGAATTTTCTTCCCTACATAAATAATCAATAATTGCAAAGGAAAGAAATTGAAAAAAAAAGAATTTTCAAATTAGAAAAGAAATATATACATTAAAGATTTTCGCTCCGGCTGGGACTCGAACCCAGGCCACTCGCTTGGAAGACCAGTGGTCTAGCCATTAGGCTATCGGAGTACTGTCGAGCGGAGGCTTACTGCCTGACTGATACTGCCTGACTGACAGACTGACTCACTGACTGACTGATACTGACTGACTGACTCACTGACTGACCGAAACTGACTGACTAACTGCCTGACTGACTGAGACTGGACTGACTGACTGACTGACTGACTAACTGACTGACTGAGACTGACTGACTGACTGCTTGACTCTCTGACTGGCTATTTCACTGACTGACTGAATGACTAAATGACTGAGTGACACTGACTGACTGACTGCTTGACTACCTGACTGACTGCTTGACTGACTAACTGACTGGACAGGACTGACCGACTGACTGACTGACAGACTGACTGAATAAGGATGACTGACAGACTGACTGAATAAGGCTGACTGACTGACTGACTGACAGACTGACTGAATAAGGCTGACCGATTGACTGACTGCCTGACTGACTGACTGACTGAATGACTGACTGACTGACTGACCGAGACGACTGACTGACTGACTGAGACTGGACTGGACTGACTGACTGACTGACTGACTGAGACTAAATGACTGACTGCTTGACTGACTGGCTGAAGGACTAACTGACTGACTGAGTGACTGACTGACTAACTGACTGACTGAGACTGACTGACTGACTGACTGCTTGACTCTCTGACTGGCTATTTCACTGACTGACTGAATGACTAAATGACTGACTGACACTGACTGACTGACTGCTTGACTACCTGACTGACTGCTTGACTGACTAACTGACTGGACAGGACTGACCGACTGACTAAATGACAGACTGACTGAATAAGGATGAGTGACAGACTGACTGAATAAGGCTGACTGACTGACTGACTGACAGACTGACTGAATAAGGCTGACCGACTGACTGACTGTCTGACTGACTGACTGACCGAGACTGACTGACTGACTGACTGAGACTGGACTGGACTGACTGACTGACTGACTGTTTTAGTGACTAACTGACTGCACAGGACTGACCGACTGACTGACTGACTGACTGACTGACTGAGACTAAATGACTGACTGCTTGACTGACTGGCTGAAGGACTAACTGACTGACTGAGTGACTGACTGACTGGACTGACTGACTGAGACTGAATGACTGAGTGCTTGACTGATTGACTGTCAGACTGACTGACTGACTTCGCAAAAGGGAAAAATAAAAAAAAAGAATTATAAAATTAGAAAAAAATATTTGCATTTAAGATTTCCTTTCCGGCTGGGATTTGAACCCAGGGCGACACTCATGGAAGCCCAACGCTCTCGCCAATATACTTTCGGATCTCTGTTGATCGGTGTCTTAATTATAATAAAAACAAAAAATGCACCTTAGTAATTATTGATCTAAAATCTTTGAAATCTAAAGGTCGAATGATTAAACTGACTCAGAATTTTCTTCCGTACATAAATAATCCATATTTGCAAAAGAAAGAAATTGAAAAAAAAAAGAATCTTCAAATTAGAAGGGAAATATATACATGAAAGATTTTCGTTTCGGCCGGGACTCGAACCCAGTACCACGCGCTTGGAACCCAACGGTCTAGCCATTAGGCTACCGGAGCTCTGTCGATGGAAGTCTTAAATATAATAAAAACAAAAAATGCACCTTGGTAATTATTGATTCAAACACTGTGAAATTTACAGATCGAGTAATTAAACTGACTCAGAATTTTTCTCCCTACATAAATAATCAATATTCGCAAAAGAAAAAAAAAAAAAAAGAAGAAGAAATTTCAAATTAGAAACTAAAAGTATACATTGAAAATTTTCGTTCAGGCTGGGACTCGAACCCAGGGCCACTCGCTTGGAAGCCTAACACTCTAGCCATTAGTCTATGGGAGCTCTGTCGGTGGGAGTTTTAAATATAATAAAAACAAAAAATGCACCTTGGTAATTTTTTATTTAAACACTTTGAAATCTTCGTGACGAAAAATTAAACTGACTCAGAATTTTCTTCCCTACATAAATAATCAATAATTGCAAAGGAAAGAAATTGAAAAAAAAAAGAATTTTCAAATTAGAAAAGAAATATATACATTGAAGATATTCGCTCCGGCTGGGACTCGAACCCAGGCCACTCGCTTGGAAGACCAGCGGTCTAGCCATTAGGCTATCGGAGTACTGTCGAGCGGAGTCTTACTGCCTGACTGATACTGCCTGACTGACAGACTGACTCACTGACTGACTGATACTGACTGACTGACTCACTGACTGACCGAGACTGACTGACTAACTGCCTGACTGACTGAGACTGGACTGACTGACTGACTGACTGACTGAGACTGACTGACTGACTGCTTGACTCTCTGACTGGCTATTTCACTGACTGACTGAATGACTAAATGACTGACTGACACTGACTGACTGACTGCTTGACTACCTGACTGACTGCTTGACTGACTAACTGACTGGACAGGACTGACCGACTGACTGACTGACAGACTGACTGAATAAGGATGACTGACAGACTGACTGAATAAGGCTGACTGACTGACTGACAGACTGACTGAATAAGGCTGACCGACTGACTGACTGCCTGACTGACTGACTGACTGAATGACTGACTGACTGACTGACCGAGACTGACTGACTGACAGACTGAGACTGGACTGGAGTGACTGACTGACTGACTGCCTGACTGACTGACTGACTGAATGACTGACTGACTGAGACTAAATGACTGACTGCTTGACTGACTGGCTGAAGGACTAACTGACTGACTGAGTGACTGACTGACTGGACTGACTGACTGACTGACTGACTAACTGACTGACTGAGACTGACTGACTGACTGCTTGACTCTCTGACTGGCTATTTCACTGACTGACTGAATGACTAAATGACTGACTGACACTGACTGACTGACTGCTTGACTACCTGACTGACTGCTTGACTGACTAACTGACTGGACAGGACTGACCGACTGACTGACAGACTGACTGAATAAGGATGACGGACAGACTGACTGAATAAGGCTGACTGACTGACTGACTGACAGACTGACTGAATAAGGCTGACCGACTGACTGACTGCCTGACTGACTGACTGAATGAATGACTGACTGACTGACTGACCGAGACTGACTGACTGACTGACTGAGACTGGACTGGACTGACTGACTGACTGACTGACTGAGACTGACTGACTGCTTTAGTGACTAACTGACTGCACAGGACTGACCGACTGACTGACTGACTGACTGCCTGACTGACTGACTGACTGAATGACTGACTGACTGAGACTAAATGACTGACTGCTTGACTGACTGGCTGAAGGACTAACTGACTGACTGAGTGACTGACTGACTGGACTGACTGACTGAGACTGAATAACTGAGTGCTTGACTGATTGACTGTCAGACTGACTGACTGACTTCGCAAAAGGGAAAAATAAAAAAAAAAGAATTATAAAATTAGAAAAAAATATTTGCATTTAAGATTTCCTTTCCGGCTGGGATTTGAACCCAGGGCGACACTCATGGAAGCCCAACGCTCTCGCCAATATACTATCGGATCTCTGTTGATCGGTGTCTTAATTATAATAAAAACAAAAAATGCACCTTAGTAATTATTGATCTAAAATTTTTGAAATCTAAAGGTCGAATGATTAAACTGACTCAGAATTTTCTTCCGTACATAAATAATCCATATTTGCAAAAGAAAGAAATTGAAAAAAAAAAGAATCTTCAAATTAGAAGAGAAATTTATACATGGAAGATTTTCGTTCCGGCCGGGACTCGAACCCAGTACCACGCGCTTGGAACCCAACGGTCTAGCAATTAGGCTATGGGAGCTCTGTCGATGGAAGTCTTAAATATAATAAAAACAAAAAATGCACCTTGGTAATTATTGATTCAAACACTTTGAAATTTACAGGTCGAATAATTAAACTGACTCAGAATTTTTCTCCCTACATAAATAATCAATATTCGCAAAAGAGAAAAATTAAAAAAAAAAGAAGAAGAAATTTCAAATTAGAAACTAAAAGTATACATTGAAGATTTTCGTTCAGGCTGGGTCTCGAACCCAGGGCCACTCGCTTGGAAGCCTAGCACTCTAGCCATTAGTCTATGGGAGCTCTGTCGGTGGGAGTTTTAAATATAATAAAAACAAAAAATGCAACTTGGTAATTGTTTATTTAAACACTTTGAAATCTTCGTGTCGAAAAATTAAACTGACTCAGAATTTTCTTCCCTACATAAATAATCAATAATTGCTAAGGAAAGAAATTGAAAAAAAAAAGAATTTTCAAATTTGAAAAGAAATATATACATTGAAGATATTCGCTCCGGCTGGGACTCGAACCCAGGCCACTCGCTCGGAAGACCAGCGGTCTAGCCATTAGGCTATCGGAGTTCTGTCGAGACTGACTGACTGACTGCTTGACTCTCTGACTGGCTATTTCACTGACTGACTAAATGACTAAATGACTGACTGACACTGTCTGACTGACTGCTTGACTACCTGACTGACTGCTTGACTGCATAACTGACTGGACAGGACTGACCGACTGACTGACTGACAGACTGACTGAATAAGGATGACTGACAGACTGACTGAATAAGGCTGACTGACTGACTGACAGACTGACTGAATAAGGCTGACCGACTGACTGACTGCCTGACTGACTGACTGACTGAATGACTGACTGACCGAGACTGACTGACTGACTGACTGAGACTGGACTGGACTGACTGACTGACTGACTGACTGAGACTGACTGACTGCTTTAGTGACTAACTGACTGCACAGGACTGACCGACTGACTGACTGACTGACTGCCTGACTGACTGACTGACTGAATGACTGACTGACTGAGACTAAATGACTGACTGCTTGACTGACTGGCTGAAGGACTAACTGACTGACTGAGTGACTGACTGACTGGACTGACTGACTGAGACTGAATGACTGAGTGCTTGACTGATTGACTGTCAGACTGACTGACTGACTTCGCAAAAGGGAAAAATAAAAAAAAAAGAATTATAAAATTAGAAAAAAATATTTGCATTTAAGATTTCCTTTCCGGCTGGGATTTGAACCCAGGGCGACACTCATGGAAGCCCAACGGTCTCGCCAATATACTATCGGATCTCTGTTCATCGGTGTCTTAATTATAATAAAAACAAAAAATGCACCTTAGTAATTATTGATCTAAAATCTTTGAAATCTAAAGGTCGAATGATTAAACTGACTCAGAATTTTCTTCCGTACATAAATAATCCATATTTGCAAAAGAAAGAAATTGAAAAAAAAAAAGAATCTTCAAATTAGAAGAGAAATATATACATGGAAGATTTTCGTTCCGGCCGGGACTCGAACCCAGTACCACGCGCTTGGAACCCAACGGTCTAGCCATTAGGCTATCGGAGCTCTGTCGATGGAAGTCTTAAATATAATAAAAACAAAAAATGCACCTTATTAATTATTGATTCAAACACTTTGAAATTTACAGGTCGAATAATTAAACTGACTCAGAATTTTTCTCCCTACATAAATAATCAATATTCGCAAAAGAGAAAAATTAAAAAAAAAAGAAGAAGAAATTTCAAATTAGAAACTAAAAGTATACATTGAAGCTTTTCGTTCAGGCTGGGACTCGAACCCAGGGCCACTCGCTGGGAAGCCTAACACTCTAGCCATTAGTCTATGGGAGCTCTGTCGGTGGGAGTTTTAAATATAATAAAAACAAAAAATGCACCTTGGTAATTGTTTATTTAAACACTTTGAAATCTTCGTGTCGAAAAATTAAACTGACTCAGAATTTTCTTCCCTACATAAATAATCAATAATTGCAAAGGAAAGAAATTGAAAAAAAAAGAATTTTCAAATCAGAAAAGAAATATATACATTGAAGATATTCGCTCCGGATGGGACTCGATCCCAGGCCACTCGCTTGGAAGACCAGCGGTCTAGCCATTAGGCTATCGGAGTTCTGTCGAGCGGAGTCTTACTGCCTGACTGATACTGCCTGACTGACAGACTGACTCACTGACTGACTGATACTGACTGACTGACTCACTGACTGACCGAGACTGACTGACTAACTGCTTGACTGACTGAGACTGGACTGACTGACTGACTGACTGACTAACTGACTGACTGAGACTGACTGACTGACTGCTTGACTCTCTGACTGGCTATTTCACTGACTGACTGAATGACTAAATGACCGACTGACACTGACTGACTGACTGCTTGACTACCTGACTGACTGCTTGACTGCATAACTGACTGGACAGGACTGACCGACTGACTGACAGACTGACTGAATAAGGATGACTGACAGACTGACTGAATAAGGCTGACTGACTGACTGACTGACAGACTGACTGAATAAGGCTGACCGACTGACTGACTGCCTGACTGACTGACCGAGACTGACTGACTGACTGACCGAGACTGACTGACTGACTGACTGAGACTGGACTGGACTGACTGACTGACTGACTGACTGAGACTGACTGACTGCTTTAGTGACTAACTGACTGCACAGGACTGACCGACTGACTGACTGACTGACTGACTGACTGACTGACTGACTGAATGACTGACTGACTGAGACTAAATGACTGACTGCTTGACTGACTGGCTGAAGGACTAACTGACTGACTGAGTGACTGACTGACTGGACTGACTGACTGAGACTGAATGATTGAGTGCTTGACTGATTGACTGTCAGACTGACTGACTGACTTCGCAAAAGGGAAAAATAAAAAAAAAAGAATTATAAAATTAGAAAAAAATATTTGCATTTAAGATTTCCTTTCCGGCTGGGATTTGAACCCAGGGCGACACTCATGGAAGCCCAACGCTCTCGCCAATATACTATCGGATCTCTGTTGATCGGTGTCTTAATTATAATAAAAACAAAAAATGCACCTTAGTAATTATTGATCTAAAATCTTTGAAATCTAAAGGTCGAATGATTAAACTGACTCAGAATTTTCTTCCGTACATAAATAATCCATATTTGCAAAAGAAAGAAATTGAAAAAAAAAAGAATCTTCAAATTAGAAGAGAAATATATACATGGAAGATTATCGTTCCGGCCGGGACTCGAACCCAGTACCACGCGCTTGGAACCCAACGGTCTAGCCATTAGGCTATCGGAGCTCTGTCGATGGAAGTCTTAAATATAATAAAAACAAAAAATGCACCTTGGTAATTATTGATTCAAACACTTTGAAATTTACAGGTCGAATAATTAAACTGACTCAGAATTTTTCTCCCTACATAAATAATCAATATTCGCAAAAGAGAAAAATTTAAAAAAAAAGAAGAAGAAATTTCAAATTAGAAACTAAAAGTATACATTGAAGCTTTTCGTTCAGGCTGGGACTCGAACCCAGGGCCACTCGCTTGGAAGCCTAACACTCTAGCCATTAGTCTATGGGAGCTCTGTCGGTGGGAGTTTTAAATATAATAAAAACAAAAAATGCACCTTGGTAATTGTTTATTTAAACACTTTGAAATCTTCGTGTCGAAAAATTAAACTGACTCAGAATTTTCTTCCCTACATAAATAATCAATAATTGCAAAGGAAAGAAATTGAAAAAAAAAAGAATTTTCAAATCAGAAAAGAAATATATACATTGAAGATATTCGCTCCGGCTGGGACTCGAACCCAGGCCACTCGCTTGGAAGACCAGCGGTCTAGCCATTAGGCTATCGGAGTTCTGTCGAGCGGAGTCTTACTGCCTGACTGATACTGCCTGACTGACAGACTGACTCACTGACTGACTGATACTGACTGACTGACTCACTGACTGACCGAGACTGACTGACTAACTGCTTGACTGACTGAGACTGGACTGACTGACTGACTGACTGACTAACTGACTGACTGAGACTGACTGCTTGACTCTCTGACTGGCTATTTCACTGACTGACTGAATGACTAAATGACTGACTGACACTGACTGACTGACTGCTTGACTACCTGACTGACTGCTTGACTGCATAACTGACTGGACAGGACTGACCGACTGACTGACAGACTGACTGAATAAGGATGACTGACAGACTGACTGAATAAGGCTGACTGACTGACTGACTGACAGACTGACTGAATAAGGCTGACCGACTGACTGACTGCCTGACTGACTGACTGACTGAATGACTGACTGACCGAGACTGACTGACTGACTGACTGAGACTGGACTGGACTGACTGACTGACTGACTGACTGAGACTGACTGACTGCTTTAGTGACTAACTGACTGCACAGGACTGACCGACTGACTGACTGACTGACTGCCTGACTGACTGACTGACTGAATGACTGACTGACTGAGACTAAATGACTGACTGCTTGACTGACTGGCTGAAGGACTAACTGACTGACTGAGTGACTGACTGACTGGACTGACTGACTGAGACTGAATGACTGAGTGCTTGACTGATTGACTGTCAGACTGACTGACTGACTTCGCAAAAGGGAAAAATAAAAAAAAAAAGAATTATAAAATTAGAAAAAAATATTTGCATTTAAGATTTCCTTTCCGGCTGGGATTTGAACCCAGGGCGACACTCATGGAAGCCCAACGCTCTCGCCAATATACTATCGGATCTCTGTTGATCGGTGTCTTAATTATAATAAAAACAAAAAATGCACCTTAGTAATTATTGATCTAAAATCTTTGAAATCTAAAGGTCGAATGATTAAACTGACTCAGAATTTTCTTCCGTACATAAATAATCCATATTTGCAAAAGAAAGAAATTGAAAAAAAAAAAGAATTTTCAAATCAGAAAAGAAATATATACATTGAAGATATTCGCTCCGGCTGGGACTCGAACCCAGGCCACTCGCTTGGAAGACCAGCGGTCTAGCCATTAGGCTATCGGAGTTCTGTCGAGCGGAGTCTTACTGCCTGACTGATACTGCCTGACTGACAGACTGACTCACTGACTGACTGATACTGACTGACTGACTCACTGACTGACCGAGACTGACTGACTAACTGCTTGACTGACTGAGACTGACTGACTAACTGCTTGACTGACTGAGACTGGACTGACTGACTGACTGACTGACTAACTGACTGACTGAGACTGACTGACTGACTGCTTGACTCTCTGACTGGCTATTTCACTGACTGACTGAATGACTAAATGACTGACTGACACTGACTGACTGACTGCTTGACTACCTGACTGACTGCTTGACTGCATAACTGACTGGACAGGACTGACCGACTGACTGACTGACAGACTGACTGAATAAGGATGACTGACAGACCGACTGAATAAGGCTGACTGACTGACTGACTGACAGACTGACTGAATAAGGCTGACCGATTGACTGACTGCCTGACTGACTGACTGACTGAATGACTGACTGACTGACTGACCGAGACGACTGACTGACTGACTGAGACTGGACTGGACTGACTGACTGACTGACTGACTGAGACTAAATGACTGACTGCTTGACTGACTGGCTGAAGGACTAACTGACTGACTGAGTGACTGACTGACTAACTGACTGACTGAGACTGACTGACTGACTGCTTGACTCTCTGACTGGCTATTTCACTGACTGACTGAATGACTAAATGACTGACTGACACTGACTGACTGACTGCTTGACTACCTGACTGACTGCTTGACTGACTAACTGACTGGACAGGACTGACCGACTGACTAAATGACAGACTGACTGAATAAGGATGAGTGACAGACTGACTGAATAAGGCTGACTGACTGACTGACTGACAGACTGACTGAAAGAGGCTGACCGACTGACTGACTGCCTGACTGACTGACTGACCGAGACTGACTGACTGACTGACTGAGACTGGACTGGACTGACTGACTGACTGACTGACTGAGACTGACTGACTGCTTTAGTGACTAACTGACTGCACAGGACTGACCGACTGACTGACTGACTGACTGCCTGACTGACTAACTGACTGAATGACTGACTGACTGAGACTGAATGACTGAGTGCTTGACTGATTGACTGTCAGACTGACTGACTGACTTCGCAAAAGGGAAAAATAAAAAAAAAGAATTATAAAATTAGAAAAAAATATTTGCATTTAAGATTTCCTTTCCGGCTGGGATTTGAACCCAGGGCGACACTCATGGAAGCCCAACGCTCTCGCCAATATACTTTCGGATCTCTGTTGATCGGTGTCTTAATTATAATAAAAACAAAAAATGCACCTTAGTAATTATTGATCTAAAATCTTTGAAATCTAAAGGTCGAATGATTAAACTGACTCAGAATTTTCTTCCGTACATAAATAATCCATATTTGCAAAAGAAAGAAATTGAAAAAAAAAAAAGAATCTTCAAATTAGAAGAGAAATATATACATGGAAGATTTTCGTTTCGGCCGGGACTCGAACCCAGTACCACGCGCTTGGAACCCAACGGTCTAGCCATTAGGCTACCGGAGCTCTGTCGATGGAAGTCTTAAATATAATAAAAACAAAAAATGCACCTTGGTAATTATTGATTCAAACACTGTGAAATTTACAGGTCGAATAATTAAACTGACTCAGAATTTTTCTCCCTACATAAATAATCAATATTCGCAAAAGAAAAAAAAAAAAAAAAAAAAAGAAGAAGAAATTTCAAATTAGAAACTAAAAGTATACATTGAAGATTTTCGTTCAGGCTGGGACTCGAACCCAGGGCCACTCGCTTGGAAGCCTAACACTCTAGCCATTAGTCTATGGGAGCTCTGTCGGTGGGAGTTTTAAATATAATAAAAACAAAAAATGCACCTTGGTAATTGTTTATTTAAACACTTTGAAATCTTCGTGACGAAAAATTAAACTGACTCAGAATTTTCTTCCCTACATAAATAATCAATAATTGCAAAGGAAAGAAATTGAAAAAAAAAAGAATTTTCAAATTAGAAAAGAAATATATACATTGAAGATATTCGCTCCGGCTGGGACTCGAACCCAGGCCACTCGCTTGGAAGACCAGCGGTCTAGCCATTAGCCTATCGGAGTACTGTCGAGCGGAGTCTTACTGCCTGACTGATACTGCCTGACTGACAGACTGACTCACTGACTGACTGATACTGACTGACTGACTCACTGACTGACCGAGACTGACTGACTAACTGCCTGACTGACTGAGACTGGACTGACTGACTGACTGACTGACTCACTGAGACTGACTGACTGACTGCTTGACTCTCTGACTGGCTATTTCACTGACTGACTGAATGACTAAATGACTGACTGACACTGACTGACTGACTGCTTGACTACCTGACTGACTGCTTGACTGACTAACTGACTGGACAGGACTGACCGACTGACTGACTGACAGACTGACTGAATAAGGATGACTGACAGACTGACTGAATAAGGCTGACTGACTGACTGACAGACTGACTGAATAAGGCTGACCGACTGACTGACTGCCTGACTGACTGACTGACTGAATGACTGACTGACTGACTGACCGAGACTGACTGACTGACAGACTGAGACTGGACTGGAGTGACTGACTGACTGACTGCCTGACTGACTGACTGACTGAATGACTGACTGACTGAGACTAAATGACTGACTGCTTGACTGACTGGCTGAAGGACTAACTGACTGACTGAGTGACTGACTGACTGGACTGACTGACTGAGACTGAATGACTGAGTGCTTGACTGATTGACTGTCAGACTGACTGACTGACTTCGCAAAAGGGAAAAATAAAAAAAAAAGAATTATAAAATTAGAAAAAAATATTTGCATTTAAGATTTCCTTTCCGGCTGGGATTTGAACCCAGGGCGACACTCATGGAAGCCCAACGCTCTCGCCAATATACTATCGGATCTCTGTTGATCGGTGTCTTAATTATAATAAAAACAAAAAATGCACCTTAGTAATTATTGATCTAAAATCTTTGAAATCTAAAGGTCGAATGATTAAACTGACTCAGAATTTTCTTCCGTACATAAATAATCCATATTTGCAAAAGAAAGAAATTGAAAAAAAAAGAATCTTCAAATTAGAAGAGAAATATATACATGGAAGATTTTCGTTCCGGCCGGGACTCGAACCCAGTACCACGCGCTTGGAACCCAACGGTCTAGCCATTAGGCTACCGGAGCTCTGTCGATGGAAGTCTTAAATATAATAAAAACAAAAAATGCACCTTGGTAATTATTGATTCAAACACTTTGAAATTTACAGGTCGAATAATTAAACTGACTCAGAATTTTTCTCCCTACATAAATATTCAATATTCGCAAAAGAGAAAAATTAACAAAAAAAAGAAGAAGAAATTTCAAATTAGAAACTAAAAGTATACATTGAAGATTTTCGTTCAGGCTGGGACTCGAACCCAGGGCCACTCGCATGGAAGCCTAACACTCTAGCCATTAGTCTATGGGTGCTCTGTCGGTGGGAGTTTTAAATATAATAAAAACAAAAAATGCACCTTGGTAATTGTTTATTTAAACACTTTGAAATCTTCGTGTCGAAAAATTAAACTGACTCAGAATTTTCTTCCCTACATAAATAATCAATAATTGCAAAGGAAAGAAATTGAAAAAAAAAAAGAATTTTCAAATCAGAAAAGAAATATATACATTGAAGATATTCGCTCCGGCTGGGACTCGAACCCAGGCCACTCGCTCGGAAGACCAGCGGTCTAGCCATTAGGCTATCGGAGTTCTGTCGAGACTGACTGACTGACTGCTTGACTCTCTGACTGGCTATTTCACTGACTGACTAAATGACTAAATGACTGACTGACACTGTCTGACTGACTGCTTGACTACCTGACTGACTGCTTGACTGCATAACTGACTGGACAGGACTGACCGACTGACTGACTGACAGACTGACTGAATAAGGATGACTGACAGACTGACTGAATAAGGCTGACTGACTGACTGACTGACAGACTGACTGAATAAGGCTGACCGACTGACTGACTGCCTGACTGACTGACTGACTGAATGACTGACTGACCGAGACTGACTGACTGACTGACTGAGACTGGACTGGACTGACTGACTGACTGACTGACTGAGACTGACTGACTGCTTTAGTGACTAACTGACTGCACAGGACTGACCGACTGACTGACTGACTGACTGCCTGACTGACTGACTGACTGAATGACTGACTGACTGAGACTAAATGACTGACTGCTTGACTGACTGGCTGAAGGACTAACTGACTGACTGAGTGACTGACTGACTGGACTGACTGACTGAGACAGAATGACTGAGTGCTTGACTGATTGACTGTCAGACTGACTGACTGACTTCGCAAAAGGGAAAAATAAAAAAAAAAAGAATTATAAAATTAGAAAAAAATATTTGCATTTAAGATTTCCTTTCCGGCTGGGATTTGAACCTAGGGCGACACTCATGGAAGCCCAACGCTCTCGCCAATATACTATCGGATCTCTGTTGATCGGTGTCTTAATTATAATAAAAACAAAAAATGCACCTCAGTAATTATTGATCTAAAATCTTTGAAATCTAAAGGTCGAATGATTAAACTGACTCAGAATTTTCTTCCGTACATAAATAATCCATATTTGCAAAAGAAAGAAATTGAAAAAAAAAAAAGAATCTTCAAATTAGAAGAGAAATATATACAGGGAAGATTTTCGTTCCGGCCGGGACTCGAACCCAGAACCACGCGCTTGGAACCCAACGGTCTAGCCATTAGGCTATCGGAGCTCTGTCGATGGAAGTCTTAAATATAATAAAAACAAAAAATGCACCTTGGTAATTATTGATTCAAACACTTTGAAATTTACAGGTCGAATAATTAAACTGACTCAGAATTTTTCTCCCTACATAAATATTCAATATTCGCAAAAGAGAAAAATTAAAAAAAAAAGAAGAAGAAATTTCAAATTAGAAACTAAAAGTATACATTGAAGATTTTCGTTCAGGCTGGGACTCGAACCCAGGGCCACTCGCTTGGAAGCCTAACACTCTAGCCATTAGTCTATGGGAGCTCTGTCGGTGGGAGTTTTAAATATAATAAAAACAAAAAATGCACCTTGGTAATTGTTTATTTAAACACTTTGAAATCTTCGTGTCGAAAAATTAAACTGACTCAGAAATTTCTTCCCTACATAAATAATCAATAATTGCAAAGGAAAGAAATTGAAAAAAAAAGAATTTTCAAATTAGAAAAGAAATACATACACTGAAGATATTCGCTCCGGCTGGGACTCGAACCCAGGCCACTCGCTTGGAAGACCAGCGGTCTAGCCATTAGGCTATCGGAGTTCTGTCGAGCGGAGTCTTACTGCCTGACTGATACTGCCTGACTGACAGACTGACTTACTGACTGACTGATACTGACTGACTGACTCACTGACTGACCGAGACTGACTGACTAACTGCCTGACTGACTGAGACTGGACTGACTGACTGACTGACTGACTGACTGACTGAGACTGACTGACTGACTGCTTGACTCTCTGACTGGCTATTTCACTGACTGACTGAATGACTAAATGACTGACTGACACTGACTGACTGACTGCTTGACTACCTGACTGACTGCTTGACTGACTAACTGACTGGACAGGACTGACCGACTGACTGACTGACAGACTGACTGAATAAGGATGACTGACAGACCGACTGAATAAGGCTGACTGACTGACTGACTGACAGACTGACTGAATAAGGCTGACCGACTGACTGACTGCCTGACGGACTGACTGACTGAATGACTGACTGACTGACTGACCGAGACTGACTGACTGTCTGACTGAGACTGGACTGGACTGACTGACTGACTGACTGACTGAGACTGACTGACTGCTTTAGTGACTAACTGACTGCACAGGACTGACCGACTGACTGACTGACTGACTGCCTGACTGACTGACTGACTGAATGACTGACTGACTGAGACTAAATGACTGACTGCTTGACTGACTGGCTGAAGGACTAACTGACTGACTGAGTGACTGACTGACTGGACTGACTGACTGAGACTGAATGACTGAGTGCTTGACTGATTGACTGTCAGACTGACTGACTGACTTCGCAAAAGGGAAAAATAAAAAAAAAAGAATTATAAAATTAGAAAAAAATATTTGCATTTAAGATTTCCTTTCCGGCTGGGATTTGAACCCAGGGCGACACTCATCGAAGCCCAACGCTCTCGCCAATATACTATCGGATCTCTGTTGATCGGTGTCTTAATTATAATAAAAACAAAAAATGCACCTTAGTAATTATTGATCTAAAATCTTTGAAATCTAAAGGTCGAATGATTAAACTGACTCAGAATTTTCTTCCGTACATAAATAATCCATATTTGCAAAAGAAAGAAATTGAAAAAAAAAGAATCTTCAAATTAGAAGAGAAATATATACATGGAAGATTTTCGTTCCGGCCGGGACTCGAACCCAGTACCACGCGCTTGGAACCCAACGGTCTAGCCATTAGGCTACCGGAGCTCTGTCGATGGAAGTCTTAAATATAATAAAAACAAAAAATGCACCTTGGTAATTATTGATTCAAACACTTTGAAATTTACAGGTCGAATAATTAAACTGACTCAGAATTTTTCTCCCTACATAAATATTCAATATTCGCAAAAGAGAAAAATTAAAAAAAAAAAGAAGAAGAAATTTCAAATTAGAAACTAAAAGTATACATTGAAGATTTTCGTTCAGGCTGGGACTCGAACCCAGGGCCACTCGCATGGAAGCCTAACACTCTAGCCATTAGTCTATGGGTGCTCTGTCGGTGGGAGTTTTAAATATAATAAAAACAAAAAATGCACCTTGGTAATTGTTTATTTAAACACTTTGAAATCTTCGTGTCGAAAAATTAAACTGACTCAGAATTTTCTTCCCTACATAAATAATCAATAATTGCAAAGGAAAGAAATTGAAAAAAAAAAAGAATTTTCAAATCAGAAAAGAAATATATACATTGAAGATATTCGCTCCGGCTGGGACTCGAACCCAGGCCACTCGCTCGGAAGACCAGCGGTCTAGCCATTAGGCTATCGGAGTTCTGTCGAGACTGACTGACTGACTGCTTGACTCTCTGACTGGCTATTTCACTGACTGACTAAATGACTAAATGACTGACTGACACTGTCTGACTGACTGCTTGACTACCTGACTGACTGCTTGACTGCATAACTGACTGGACAGGACTGACCGACTGACTGACTGACAGACTGACTGAATAAGGATGACTGACAGACTGACTGAATAAGGCTGACTGACTGACTGACTGACAGACTGACTGAATAAGGCTGACCGACTGACTGACTGCCTGACTGACTGACTGACTGAATGACTGACTGACCGAGACTGACTGACTGACTGACTGAGACTGGACTGGACTGACTGACTGACTGACTGACTGAGACTGACTGACTGCTTTAGTGACTAACTGACTGCACAGGACTGACCGACTGACTGACTGACTGACTGCCTGACTGACTGACTGACTGAATGACTGACTGACTGAGACTAAATGACTGACTGCTTGACTGACTGGCTGAAGGACTAACTGACTGACTGAGTGACTGACTGACTGGACTGACTGACTGAGACAGAATGACTGAGTGCTTGACTGATTGACTGTCAGACTGACTGACTGACTTCGCAAAAGGGAAAAATAAAAAAAAAAGAATTATAAAATTAGAAAAAAATATTTGCATTTAAGATTTCCTTTCCGGCTGGGATTTGAACCTAGGGCGACACTCATGGAAGCCCAACGCTCTCGCCAATATACTATCGGATCTCTGTTGATCGGTGTCTTAATTATAATAAAAACAAAAAATGCACCTCAGTAATTATTGATCTAAAATCTTTGAAATCTAAAGGTCGAATGATTAAACTGACTCAGAATTTTCTTCCGTACATAAATAATCCATATTTGCAAAAGAAAGAAATTGAAAAAAAAAAAAAAGAATCTTCAAATTAGAAGAGAAATATATACAGGGAAGATTTTCGTTCCGGCCGGGACTCGAACCCAGAACCACGCGCTTGGAACCCAACGGTCTAGCCATTAGGCTATCGGAGCTCTGTCGATGGAAGTCTTAAATATAATAAAAACAAAAAATGCACCTTGGTAATTATTGATTCAAACACTTTGAAATTTACAGGTCGAATAATTAAACTGACTCAGAATTTTTCTCCCTACATAAATAATCAATATTCGCAAAAGAGAAAAATTAAAAAAAAAAGAAGAAGAAATTTCAAATTAGAAACTAAAAGTATACATTGAAGATTTTCGTTCAGGCTGGGACTCGAACCCAGGGCCACTCGCTTGGAAGCCTAACACTCTAGCCATTAGTCTATGGGAGCTCTGTCGGTGGGAGTTTTAAATATAATAAAAACAAAAAATGCACCTTGGTAATTGTTTATTTAAACACTTTGAAATCTTCGTGTCGAAAAATTAAACTGACTCAGAAATTTCTTCCCTACATAAATAATCAATAATTGCAAAGGAAAGAAATTGAAAAAAAAAGAATTTTCAAATTAGAAAAGAAATACATACACTGAAGATATTCGCTCCGGCTGGGACTCGAACCCAGGCCACTCGCTTGGAAGACCAGCGGTCTAGCCATTAGGCTATCGGAGTTCTGTCGAGCGGAGTCTTACTGCCTGACTGATACTGCCTGACTGACAGACTGACTTACTGACTGACTGATACTGACTGACTGACTCACTGACTGACCGAGACTGACTGACTAACTGCCTGACTGACTGAGACTGGACTGACTGACTGACTGACTGACTGACGGACTGAGACTGACTGACTGACTGCTTGACTCTCTGACTGGCTATTTCACTGACTGACTGAATGACTAAATGACTGACTGACACTGACTGACTGACTGCTTGACTACCTGACTGACTGCTTGACTGACTAACTGACTGGACAGGACTGACCGACTGACTGACTGACAGACTGACTGAATAAGGATGACTGACAGACCGACTGAATAAGGCTGACTGACTGACTGACTGACAGACTGACTGAATAAGGCTGACCGACTGACTGACTGCCTGACGGACTGACTGACTGAATGACTGACTGACTGACTGACCGAGACTGACTGACTGTCTGACTGAGACTGGACTGGACTGACTGACTGACTGACTGACTGAGACTGACTGACTGCTTTAGTGACTAACTGACTGCACAGGACTGACCGACTGACTGACTGACTGACTGCCTGACTGACTGACTGACTGAATGACTGACTGACTGAGACTAAATGACTGACTGCTTGACTGACTGGCTGAGTGACTGACTGAGTGACTGACTGACTGGACTGACTGACTGAGACTGAATGACTGAGTGCTTGACTGATTGACTGTCAGACTGACTGACTGACTTCGCAAAAGGGAAAAATAAAAAAAAAAGAATTATAAAATTAGAAAAAAATATTTGCATTTAAGATTTCCTTTCCGGCTGGAATTTGAACCCAGGGCGACACTCATGGAAGCCCAACGCTCTCGCCAATATACTATCGGATCTCTGTTCATCGGTGTCTTAATTATAATAAAAACAAAAAATGCACCTTAGTAATTATTGATCTAAAATCTTTGAAATCTAAAGGTCGAATGATTAAACTGACTCAGAATTTTCTTCCGTACATAAATAATCCATATTTGCAAAAGAAAGAAATTGAAAAAAAAAAGAATCTTCAAATTAGAAGAGAAATATATACATGGAAGATTTTCGTTCCGGCCGGGACTCGAACCCAGTACCACGCGCTTGGAACCCAACGGTCCAGCCATTAGGCTATCGGAGCTCTGTCGATGGAAGTCTTAAATATAATAAAAACAAAAAATGCACCTTGGTAATTATTGATTCAAACACTTTGAAATTTACAGGTCGAATAATTAAACTGACTCAGAATTTTTCTCCCTACATAAATAATCAATATTCGCAAAAGAGAAAAATTAAAAAAAAAAGAAGAAGAAATTTCAAATTAGAAACTAAAAGTATACATTGAAGCTTTTCGTTCAGGCTGGGACTCGAACCCAGGGCCACTCGCTGGGAAGCCTAACACTCTAGCCATTAGTCTATGGGAGCTCTGTCGGTGGGAGTTTTAAATATAATAAAAACAAAAAATGCACCTTGGTAATTGTTTATTTAAACACTTTGAAATCTTCGTGTCGAAAAATTAAACTGACTCAGAATTTTCTTCCCTACATAAATAATCAATAATTGCAAAGGAAAGAAATTGAAAAAAAAAAGAATTTTCAAATCAGAAAAGAAATATATACATTGAAGATATTCGCTCCGGATGGGACTCGAACCCAGGCCACTCGCTTGGAAGACCAGCGGTCTAGCCATTAGGCTATCGGAGTTCTGTCGAGCGGAGTCTTACTGCCTGACTGATACTGCCTGACTGACAGACTGACTCACTGACTGACTGATACTGACTGACTGACTCACTGACTGACCGAGACTGACTGACTAACTGCTTGACTGACTGAGACTGGACTGACTGACTGACTGACTGACTAACTGACTGACTGAGACTGACTGACTGACTGCTTGACTCTCTGAGTGGCTATTTCACTGACTGACTGAATGACTAAATGACCGACTGACACTGACTGACTGACTGCTTGACTACCTGACTGACTGCTTGACTGCATAACTGACTGGACAGGACTGACCGACTGACTGACAGACTGACTGAATAAGGATGACTGACAGACTGACTGAATAAGGCTGACTGACTGACTGACTGACAGACTGACTGAATAAGGCTGACCGACTGACTGACTGCCTGACTGACTGACTGACTGAATGACTGACTGACCGAGACTGACTGACTGACTGACTGAGACTGGACTGGCCTGACTGACTGACTGACTGACTGAGACTGACTGACTGCCCAGGAAAAAATGTCAGCGTAAAACCTTCAAAAAAAAAACCTCGTAAAACTAGCAGTTATTTCGGACTGATTTCCCTACGTAAAACCTGATCAAAACCTGCAGGCTCTGTTCAGGTTTTTTAGTCCGAAATAACTGCTAATAACCTGCGCCTTCGAGATACCTGAAGGTTCTATTCAGGTTTTTTAGTCCGAAATAACTGCTAATACCCTGCGGCTTTGATTTACCTGCAGGCTCTGTTCAGGTTTTTTAGTCCGAAATAACTGCTAATAACCTGTACCTTCGATTTTCCTGCAGGCTCTGTGCAGGTTTTTTTGTCCGAATTAACTGTTAATAGCCTGCACCTATGATTTACCGGCAGGCTCTGTACAGGCTTTTTAATCCATTATAACCAGCGTTGAAAAGCTTTCGATTTACGTTCAGACTCTGTACAGGTTCTATGTCTAGAAAAAGTCAAACACATGTAGTTGTTGTTGTCTTGTGCCAGCTGGGTTGGCAACTTTTGGGGTAGGTTGCTTCACTTTTCCAACTGTACTGTAATTTGGAGTAAAGTCTGATTTCCGCTGTACACACACATGCCATAAGGACACGTTTAACGGGCAGGGGCGGACTGGATCCCCCAAGAGGGTGTGAACCTTGATTCTTAAAGGGCGCAAAAATTAAAATTAAAGGTGCACAGGTTCGGGAAGCTGGAAATAGAAAAAAAAAACCAAAGGCGCACCAGTTTGAGGGCGCAGGATGAAAACCGAGGGAGTAAAAGGATAAAAAATAAGGAGCACAGGTGTAAAAAAGCAGAAAAAAAAGCTGAAGCCAAAAAAAAAAACCTGTTCGAGGCATAAAAAAAATCTGTAGTTCCAGTTTCAAGGGAGCACAGGCAGGTGGAAGCACCGGCCCGTGGTCCGATGGGCCAGTTCGCCCCTGCACAAGGACAGGAGAAAGAAAGTACATCTATGCCCAAACCAGGATTCGAACCTAGGATCTCCCCATTCAAAGTCAGACTTCTCACACCGCTAGACAAAGGGGTCAGCGCTGGTATTCACGGCTTCTTTATTACAGAGCCCCTCGTTTGAAACACCTATAGATAGATCACATGCAAAACTGTATCAAGATTTCTAAACACAAGGAGTGAAGAGCGGCTGAACCAATGGGTTACGACAACATTCATGTATGATTAGTGCTTGGTAGTCTACAGAATGATTTGAAACAGTCTTGACTAGAGACGTACTGAGTACTCGGTAACTACTCGGCCAAATTCTGATCAGATACTCGGCCAATACCGAGTAGTTGCAAAAAATTGAATATTGTCCAAAGCTGTAATAAAATTTATAAAAAAACAAGAGCAAGCATTATATTCTGCAAACATTTACAATTAAAATTTATAAGTCAAATTTAAATTTTGAGAATAATGAAGTTTGTAATGCTTCAATGGAATAAATCTTTATTTTAATGTCCCCAAAGTTAATAAAACTTATTTATTAAAAATTATGCAAAAAAGGTTAAGTATAGAAAATATGGAATTTTTATATTAAAAATGGATTTTTGCTACAAACAAAAATTAGTTATAAAAAATATAAAAATACCTTTGCTTAAAAAATAAAAGGAAATAAAACAACGTTAAAAGTACAGTGCAGGAACACTGCAGACGTGTTTTGGCGTTACAAGGAATTCCTTTTTCAATGCACAAAATGGGAGCTCGTGGATTTAAAGGCATCCGACAAAAGTCGGATTTTTTTGTCGAATGTCTTTACATTCTTTAGCTCACATGTTATGCAGTGAGACGAAAATCTAGATGCACGTTCCTGGGGAGTACCTGAGGCGGAGCCTCGCACCTCCCAAGTTTTGTCATTGGTGGGATGGATCCTCCGGAGAGGAATAAGCTGATTGGTCGGCAAGTTAAGCCGATGACGTAGGGGGGGGGGGCAGAAACATGTGTCTGCAGTGTTCTTGCACATTTGTTGTATTAAAATTATTATTTATGTTTGGTGGACTAAAACTATAATTGATTGGTTACAGTGAAACCCCTCCTAACGGACACCCCTCTTATGTGGACAATTTTTAATTCCCCAGTTCCAATACAAATAACATTATTAAACCCCTATCCTGCGGACACCTCTCTATTGCGGACAAAAAAAATTGTCCTGTTAGTGTCCTCATTAGAGGGATTTTACTTTAATTTGTTTTAATTCCAACTTGATTGATCATACCTTTTATTTATTTATTTTTAATTTTAAAAATAATTTTTTTGTAAAACTTTTGACTCAAACAAAATTGTTCATATAATGCGTAGTTGAATTTCTGCAGGAATTCAGTTTTAAAAACTATTATATGGACAAGGAGATCTATACTACTATTCCAATAAGTTCAAAATTCATCACGTGTGTCGGTGGTTCTTCTTAAAACATAATTGGTACTTGGTAACTCGGCCCAGTAGTGAAAGGCCGAGTACTCGGTACTCGGCCAAAGTGCTACTCGGTACGTCTAGTCTTGACGCATCCACTCACATTTATGCTCAGAATAAAGTGCTAACTTGGAACTGGAACACCAAAAAACTAGTTAACTGGCAAATTCTAATACATAAGCAGGTTAAAATCATTGAATAAATTTATTGGTATAAATAGGATATGGTGAAAGAAAGTTTAAAATTTGAATTGAAAATAAAATCGCATAAATAATTTTAACTAATTTTTTAGTTTGATCAAATTCCACACCTCTGTGATTCTGAAAATATTTAATTATTTAAGCTTCGACAATTATAACATGTTATACAGTCGAACCTTGTTAAAACGAACTTGCTTAACGCGAACGAAATGCCATTCCTTGTCAGACAAAGCTACAAATTAGTCTTAAACCATTTCTTTAACATGAAGAGGATTTAGACGAAATCCCGCATAAGACAAAGAAAATTTCAAGGTCTTGAGGGAAAAGAAAAAAGAAAATCTCCATACTTTAACATAAAATTACATTTGAAAGTCGGAAGAACTGCATTTGAATGCAAGCGACATGGCTGGCAGCGAGAAAATTCCTTTCCTTGTGTAGGAAAATCGGGAAAACCACGTTGTTCAAGAAAGTACTAAATTTAGTTGTAGACTATGCTTACAGTAAAAAAGCTGGGATGAACAGTGAAATCTTTGACAAATGGCTGACAAACCAAGATTTAAAATTTCATTGTGAAAAAAAAAGTCTAATTCTGGACACTTGTTTTGCCCAAGTAGAGGTTTAAGGTCTAAAAGCGATCAAGTGTTTTTCTTTTACCCATCAACACAGCAGTGAAATTCCAGTCTTGAGATCAAGGAAAAATCAGATGTTTGAAAATGCACTATCGCAGAGAACTGGTTCGAATAGCCATTGCCTCTGTTTCGAATTACTTGTTTCTTACTTAGAAATTATAAACATAAATGCTTGGGTGTACATGTTTGTACAAAGGTACTTGGTTCTTATATTTTCTGAGACACAAGAACAAAAAAAAATGTGTGCATACACAAAATCCGGTAAACGTGGAAATCGGTTAACACGAAATTCGGTTAACACAAAATATTTTGGCATCCCTGTCGAGAACCTAAATGATTATTATTCGAATAATAGATCTGCATATGGAGAGCATGCTTGCATCTATATTATTTAGCTACGACCTCCAAGGCAGAATAAACTCAAAGCGGTCAGGGCTTTACTAATTTGAGGTCCCTGCCTAACAACTGTGACATGACTCACAGCAGTAAATAAGATTTATACAATTTAAGAAATAATACCAATTAAATTTGAAGATGCATTGAGTACCAAATTTTGCTAAAAACCGAATATTTGGTCAAAATTCTAACTGAATATCTGGCTGAATACCAAATAACTGTGGTGAAAATTTTTAACCATATTATTTGTATCTTTATTTCAGGTCAATTTAAAGCAGTTCATGTATTTGTGTCTTAGGTGTAAAGTAAATTCATTTCAATTTAAAATCCTTAAATGTATCTAGCAGGGCTCAAAAATTATATTGCCCAACATACCTGGGGCTTGTAAAAATTCTGATTGGACAATTGACCCTTATATGCCCGGCTTGGCATATAATTATTATAATTTTTTTAATTGATTATTGGTAATTTTACTAGCAACTTATTATGTACTATTTATTTAAACTTCCATTTCTGTTTAATATTGAAATAATTCTTGTTTCAGATATAATGCTGTTAAATTTTTTGTCTGATTAATGCTATATGACAAATTTAAATATTTTTGTTATTTTCAATAAAAAACCGAACATGTAAAATTTTTATTTGGGCATATTTTTCAGAAAAACATGACCGGCAGGGCATGTAAAATATTCAAGATATCAATTAGAATTCTTAATTATAATTAAATTGAAATATTAATTTGATTTCTTATTTCACCAGAAAAAAAACAATTAAAAAAACTTTAGATATTTTTAATTTGTTTTCTAAGTATTTGGTAAGACAACTATCTTTTATTCGGAAAATCAGCTTAATATAGGAACAGGCCAGAAAAATTTTAGATGCACATATGAGTTACTTGAAGGTTAAAGAGATCACTGTTTTTAATGGTCTCGGTTATATGGCGTTTTTTTATATTCTCTCGACAAGAGCGATATAACGAGGGGCTACTGTATTATTATTAATCATTGTTAACTTATTAAATAGAGTCAAATCTCGATAACTTGAATATTCCTTTATCTCGAATTTTCATCGTTTCTCAAACTCTTGAGACTGTCGTGGAAACTTCCCATAGCTCAAACTACCAATAACTCCTATGTTTTAGCTGGTCTTTTGGGACTTCAAGTTAATATGAGTTGACTGAATATTATTTTTTTATCACAAGCATAATTTTTTAAAAAATAGCTGTTTATTGACTTTACATATTTATGAACACTTAGCATTGGAAGTTTTTTTTTCTGTTACAATAATTAAATGTTTTGTTATACAGTTGACATTCGTTATAACAACCCCAGTCGTTCAAACGAAATCGGTCGCTATAACGAGAGGTCGTAATAACGTGTTACAAGTTGTTAAGTCGTTTTTGGAAAAGCAGGAATAATTTCTCATAGTTATGCTTCATTTTAGAAGATAATCAAGAAACTAACAAAATAATTTTTTAAAAATTGCGCGAGTTTTTTTTTCTTTTTTAAAGTTTTATGCTACAATTGTAGAAGCTTTCCGCTTTTTTCGACTTTTTCCATTTGTGATGTCTATTTTTTGTGCGCTATTTTCATTATTTCTTTTACCTTATACTAAAAAATAATTCATTTAAATGAACATATTTTACCTTTAGAAACGTATAATGTTAAAACATTAGTTTTCGGATAGTTAGTCCTGAGATTAGAATAAAAATTTAAACTTAGTTTTGGACGTTATATTGGAATGAACGGTTCAGTTCGAACGCTCTAATGGACAGTAAAATGCATTGCATCTATGGAATTGGAAATGGGACTTCATGCATCGGTCACTATAATGGAAAGGTCGTTATATAGAGCGTTGACTGTAGAGTAAGGTTGATGTTGTATGTCTCATAAGATGTAAGAAAACTAAGTTGCATATTTCCATCAAGATTGCATTATTTGTAATGATCAGTTTTTACTGAAGTTAAGAAGGAAAGAAAAATTATCTCCTCAAAAAATGTGAGACATGCAAAATATTCTATTTTTCTGTAATGATTTGATATGACACCTCATTACCCTTTAAGTGCTACCTATTTTATTTTAAATTAGTGGTACCCACACGGCTTTGCCCTTGTAGAAAATTAAAAGGTCTTTTGGCTCGCCTGTATATTTACAAAAAATGTATGGTGAATCTCTCCCCAATTGGCTGGCCCATGTTCCTCATTATGATAACTTGGTAATTTACTCATCCATCTTATGATAATTTTGCTCGGGAAAATGTTCTTAAAATTGGAATAGAAAAAGAACAAAATCAAATTTTCGAAAAATCGCCTTGAGGTGCACACTCCTATGCTACAAACTAACTTTGTTCCAAATTTTATGAAAATCGGCGGAACGGTCTAGGTGCTATGCACATTACAGAGATCCAGACAGAGCGACTTTGAGATGTATTATTATTAAAGATGTCATGTCATTTCAACTTAGGTTGGATTTAATGCAATTAATGTTATATATTAAATATAATTAAATGAACACGTGCTGAAAAATTACTTTACACATAAAGTTTGCCCAATTTTCTCAGCATCAACTTAGCAGTTTTTAGTTTTCAAGTTTAAATCAGTTTTTGACATCAAAGTGGTTGAGAGTATTGCAAATAATATAATTTATACTTTCTGAAATAAAACCAAATGAAACATAAAAAACTACTTCACTTACCTTTTAATCAATTTGAAACATTGAAAACAATATTTTTATTATTGTTGCACACTTAAGAGAGGCTGGGAAAAAAAGATTTCAAAACAACGTAGTATGATTTTTCATGAAAATTTTCCATCACAATCTCCACAGGGTTGGCAAGTTTTTGACAGGTGATGGTTTTATCCGGTTTTGTGTGTGTGACCGCGGGTTTTACTGTCATGTCAAAAACCTCTTTTTGACATAATTGTCAAAAACTTTAATTCATGTCCAAAACATATCTGAAATTATTGACACACAAAATTACCTTAACAAGTGGTCCTTCATTCTATAAATTTTGATTTCAGACTCTGAAGAAAATTTCTGAACTGTTTTATACTTTTAGATGATGTGCTATATATATAATAGTTTTTACTCCAACAAGCTGCTTCTTTGAAAAAAAAAGAGAGAGAGACTTTTTTCCGCCTGACTTCAATTTTGCTTTTAAAGCTTCTTTTGTCTTATTTAGAGACGTACCGAGTACTCGGCCAAATTTTGATCCGGCACTCGGTGAATACCAAGTAGTTGTAAAAAATTATTTAGACATGGAAGTCTATACTACTATTGCAATGATTTCAAAATTCGTCACGTGTGAGTCGATAGTTCTTCTTAAAATATAATTGGAACTCGGTACTCGGCCGAGTACTTGGTCAAACTGCTACTCGGTACGTCTCTAGTCTTATTTGTGTCATTCAAAAAAAAGAAAATTTTAAGTTGCTCAAAAAAAAATCTTAATTTGTCGAATGATGTTCTGAATTTTACAGAATGATAAAATAAGAGCATGAGCACAAACATGTATCTAATCATTATTAATTTTAAAAAAATCATAATAATAATTTTAATGTGCTGTCTCTAAATTTATCGAATCACAAGAAAATTGTCGACAATGAACATTTTTGGTAGGTTTGTCACAGTGACCTGGACCTCCCATTGGAATGCCACAGCTTCAACAAGTGTTTTTAAACAATTAAGATTAAAATGGTAACAATTGAAGCCCTGTGTCTGTACATTGGTGCTTGGATTCGTAGTCGGTGAGATATTGATGCATAGGTTTACAGGAAAGTTTTAAACCGGTTAAACGATATAGGATGTACACTGGTTTTTACAATACATTGCCCAGCCCTAGCGGCCACTCCCTTAAACCTTTAATCCCCTTTTATTCGATTTTTTTTAAATAATAAAATTTAATTCACTTTTTTTTTCTGTTTGAGACATATATAAATTGAGAGGGAAGAATCACTAAAAACCTAAAACTGAATACAACTTTTTCTTACCGTTAACCGATTGTGTGTATACAGAAGTCGTTTTTTCAGCTCTTTTGATAATTAGACAGGTATATTGATAAATTTGATAGGCAATCAACAATATTGTACACACAAGAAATAATCATAATAAAACAAAATTAATTAATAATTAATATACAATCAACAATTCATTAATTAAAAATAGATAAATTTAACTAAATTTTAAATAGATTAATTCTTTTTCACACGTATTTTAATAAAAAGTTATCAAAAAAGTCTTCGGCTTGAAAGTTTTAAGCAGGTCTTTTATTAAACTTTATGTTGAGCTGATTTTTGGATGATAATCAATAATAAAAGGAATTCAAAGAATTCCTTTTGTCAATTTAATACGACAATAAGCTTCTATTTTGTCATGACAAAATGGGAGCTTTTATAATTTAGCTACAGAAAGATTAATCATGATCTCAAAAATTTTTTTATAAAGATAAACGCAAAAAAAAAAAATAAATAAATAAAAAATAAAAAAAATAAAATAAAATAAAAAGAAGATGCATCGAATACATTCTGGCAATGCATTTTGTACGAATCCTTGTGAGACCCAGCCTGCTGAGTAAGATCAAAATCGCATAGTACTACTGTACGAATCGCTAAGAGATATAGTACTAAAGAAAAATTTTTAATGGTCAACTGTTTTTGAATATAAGTTTAGTGAAGTGCTACTGACTTCCGGAACTAAATAATAAACTGATATTCGCGGGGAAGATGAAAGAATAATACACATAATACTTATTTAACTAACAAGAGCAAAGAGCTGAAAATACACTTCCGTAAACAAATAATCAACATGGCGATGGCGTGGCTTTTGGCTGTTGCCACTTTTTCGTGAACAAGCATCGTCGAAACCTCCCGCCTTTTACATTGTGCGCACGCGCAGTATTTGATTGCATGATGAACAAAGTATCTATTTTTAAAAAGCATAAAAAAACTTATAATATTATGTCTTTTGTGCTCAAATAATGAATGTTTTTCGTTTTTCAAAAATTCTGTGAGGATCCACAGAAGTTTGTCAGCAAAAAAGTCATTCAAGTCTCTTTTAATATTGATTTTCTTTGAGCTGGGTGTATCCGGGGGGGGGGGGGGGGAGGGGGGATCATAGCGCCATTAAAATATTCAGAAGGGATTCTTTCGACATTTTTTTCGCTTCTCTGGGGGATCTCGCTTCTTCGGAAGTTCAGTAGTTTTACAAGGGAGTGTTCTTGTGCTCTTGGGGGAGGATCCCTTGCTTAAAAAAAGCATTTCTTACAAAAAATATATTGTTTTACCGGCAGGATAGAAAACTGATTTTTTTTTTTCACTTGAATGTTCTGAGTACCGCACGCTCTTCGTGGAGAGAAGCGGTGGGGGGGGGGGGGGGGGGGGAGCAATTTTTTGAAACTACGGTTTTGAATAAATATATTTATTTAAAAGGGAAAAAAAATCAGATGATAACAATTCAAAAATAGCTCATTTGAAATGGAAACCCAATCTAAAAGTATAATTATATTAAAGAAAATTTTCCGAAAAACTCTTCTTTTCGAGTTTTATAGGCTGACGAGAACAATGTAAGTTATATTAGGAGGAAAGAAAACAGAAAAAAATAACTCTCACATTCGTTTTCGAAAGCCGGGGGGGGGGGGGGGCTTATGACGGGCCTGTTGTTTGTCAGTAGAAAACTATAGAGTCTTTCGAAAATGGTTGAATTCACTCCTCAAATACCTGTACTATTTTTTAGAACGTTGAATTGCAATCATCATAGATTTAAAAAACCATGGGCGCCCATATGAGGGGGAATGGGGGGCTCAAGCCCCCCCCCCCCCCCACTTCTCCTTTAGAAATTAAAACTTTTTTGCTTTTAGTACTCTTTTCTTTACAAAAATGTAAAAACATTTCTTCTCCAGCCGTTAATGAATAATAAGTTATTAAAAATGTCAAATTTTAATTACTCTAATCAACTGAAAACGCGGTTCCCATGTGGAAAATATCTTCCAAAACCACAACGAAAATATCTGAGCCCCTCCCCCCTTCTTCAAATTTTGCATATGGGCGCCCATGTAAAAAGCTGTACATTACTAGAACTTTCCCTGCATAAAACCTGCTTTTAATTTTCCTTCGAAAAACCTGTACTGATGTCAGTAGAAAATTTTCTAAGTTCAAATTATTCTCCAGTGACTGCGCATTTACCTGTCAAATCCCTGTGTTGTTTTGTGCAAAGTTAAATTACCCTCCTAAAACCTGTTTATTACCTGCATTGTTCCTGCATTAAACCTGTATTCAAGTTTTCCTTTTGAAAAACCTGCATTAACCTTCCTAAAACCTGTAGTTCAATGCAGGTTTTATGCTGACATTTTTTCCTGGGAAGGTTTATTTATTCCGTGAAAATTTGCTCTACATACATAAAATGAACGAAGTATCAATCTGAAAAATAAAACAGAAACAGGAGAATATAAATACCCGTTAATGAGCAAACTGTTCATACTCGAACTTTATTTGGTAAAAATTTGGCTATATGAATTAACACAGTGGACAAACACGGTAATTGTTCTAGCGGCTTTTTTGTAATAAAAAAAAAGAAAATTTGTTTCAAATCCAAATTTGATGCGGAAGATCATAAAGTACGGTAATATTAAAAAAGCATAATACAATTGGCGGTTTTAGTTAATGCTATTTCTAGCAACGAGATTCGAGATGGTCCAACCCGTTATTTAAAAAGACAAAAGTTATTTTAGCTTAAACCAAGGTGAACCGAAATCAGACTTCTTGTCATTTCTCCGATTTTGTAACTTAGCACATGCAAACAAAGCTTAGTATTTTTTGATTTTGTTTCGCGTACTATATACTTGCAAATGAACATTTCCTACAATGTGATGCTATAGGCTGGCGCACCTATAGCAATACTACACGAAGTATAACCGACAAATGAGTTTAATCTATCCAGAGACTACAATTTCGTCCTTGCTACGGATTTCGCAGACTGGAATCGAAACTAATCGTGCAGGATGCAGAAGTCACCTCATTGAAGCTAAGAGTGCGAATAAACTGGTAGGTAAAGTAAATTTATTTGCTGTATGTTTACGGCATCTCACTGGTGAGATAAATTTTCTTCATCCACCAGTTTTTAGGCACTCTCGGCTTCAATGACATGACACCTGCTTCATTGTTTGGTTAAACCAGATGCTCGGTGCAAAGATGTTGTGCTCATTATTAGGAACCACTGCAGCCATCGAATGGGATAACCAAACCGCAGTGGAGACGCGGGCCACATTCAGCCTTCGCGGCTGATCCATGTGGCCGGTTGTTTGCTTAAAGAATAAGACCAGAAATTTGAATTAGAGTGCCAGTGTCATAAAGGTGGACCCGAATATTCAGATATTGGATTCTGAAAAACATGCATTTAATAAGATAAGCATCTAGTAGTTGATAACAATAATGTTTTACAACTTTTTTTTTGGTCGATATTTTTCCACGTTATTAAAAAAAAAAAATTGAAATTTTATCTTTGACTTGCGAGAATAGTTTTTGATGTGAAATGCACGGACAATGACCGAGAAAATAAATAGAAAAAAAAAAGTAATTAATATATAATTAAGAGTAAACAAAAACTCAACTTAATCTAACACGCAAATTAATGTTTTGTTAAATTTTTGACGAAGTCAAAAAAAAAAAAAAAAAAAGTTCACAATTAGCTACAACTACTACTTTCGTGCAGAATGAGGCTCAAAGCACGCGGCCCTCTACTGCTACTAAAATTTCCTCTCCTACCACATTGAAAATTATTCAAACACTTTACAAAAAATTATAATAATAACTCCTAACAAGAAGTTCCGTCTAGAACTAGACGAGCCTACTTTCCCGTATACCCATACTACTTTCTAGTACCTGATCAATATTCTCAAAAATAGCTAAAATCGCAAATTTTTTCAAACATATTTTTTTAAATATTTTAAGCTGATTTCTAGGAATAAAATATTCCTTACTTTTCTTCAAAAAAACGAACAAATAAAATAGCAGCACCTTTTAAACAAAGCAGCTAATACACTTCTTTCCATTAAAAAATTTTTTTAACAGCTTTCAAAAGGAAAAAATAATAATAAGTTCATTAAAATAAATACATCATATAAAAAAAAATCGTTTCTTTTTCCCCTGTTGCCGAAAATAATTTTTTAAACGAATTAATGCACTTACCAAAATAAAAAAAAAAACAATAAAATGTCAACTTAAAGAAATAATTTTCATTGTCAAAAAAAAAAAAAAAAAATCGTCTGCGCATATTTTTCGAGTTTATTCACCGAAAACTAAATACCTAAATTAAAACTTTAGCGTGAAAATAAAAACAAATCATATCAACAATAATTATTTCACAGTTAAAACCACAGCAGCGGAGTCGGAGTCAATCTCATTTTGGGATAAAAGAGTCGGAGTCAAATATCCAAGAATCGGAGTCAGTCATTTGTCCTCCGTGTATAAATGTTTGCCAAAGCTACGAAGTCAGAGTCGAAGTCGGGGAGTCGGAGTCCGATTAATTGTCGGGAACAGGAGTCAGAGTCAGTGTCAGGTCCCCCTAAATTCTCGGAGTCGGAGTCGGGAGTTGGTCGTCAAGAGCTATTTCTAACAAAGTTTGTTTGAAGTAAATCCGCCTTCAAGTACGGAATCTACATTGACTTTCAGTTTCCCCGTAGGCGCTAATGTTAAGGGATTTGAACTGTTCAAAATTGAACGGAAAATTGTTCAAATCAAAAAAATATCTTATATACAAGTTTTTTATCAAAAGCTTTTTCCTACAAAGTTTGTTTGAAGCAAATTCGCCTCACAGTTCGGAATTGCTTTGAATTTCCCCGTAGGCGATAATGTTAAGTTTTTTTGAACTGTTCAAAATTGAACAAAAAATAGTTCAAATCAAAAAGTGAAATATGGGAATGAGGTGTCCTCGCCGAGATCTTTCGAACAAAAAAAAGTTTGTTCGAATCGGACTATTCATTCAAAAGTTATTAGGGGGGGACAGACAGACAGACCGACAGACAGACCGACAGACAGACAGACAGACAGACCGACAGACATTTTTCCCCATCTCAATACCCTACTTTCCAATTTTTAATTTTTCAATATTCATTTAATTATTTTATTTATTTTTGACTTTTTTTTTGTTTTTCACCATATTTTTAAGATGCATTAAGCCTTCTTTCATGCTTTTTTCTTCTTTTTCTGACTTTTACTGGGAAAGTAGGCTAAAAACCAGTAAACTTATCTAATAGCAAATATTACCTATTGACCCATCTGGATACTGTTAAAGGCGAAACTTCACACTGTCGGCTATTTTTCGAGTACTTTTTCCCGATTTAGACAAGGCAATAATTTTTCCTTTTAGCAAATTATTACCGGGAAGAGCCATTAATTCTACACTGTCTATTGCAAAAAAAAAAAAAAAAAAACAGAAGTGTTTTAGGTGTAGCTTTTAATTTTAAAAGTTCTATAACATATTCTTTTATTAAACCTGGCTAATGAGCGGTAATTTACTGAATACATGAAGTAGTGTTTCACGTTATTTACACATTGACGTTTAAACGATATCCACAAAAAACTGACGGTTGCAATATTGTGTTGTTTTTCTGCAGACACGGCGAATAAATTTATTTAAATTTTTAAAAAATTCATAAACGTAACTCTAATGCAGAAAACCCACGTTATAATTGGTTTGCTTATTTTGTTGAACTTTGTTTGCTTATTTTGTTGGTTTGCTTATTTTTCTTTCTTTTTTTACGAAGAAACCAACTTTCATAAATTCTGTTTTAAAAAAGTATACGGTCCCCTAAAGTGAGAAAAAATGAAATTTTAAGCATAGTGCAAAAACTACTGAATATTTTGAGCTCAAATTTTGGATTCCCGCATAAAAGCTCTTCTAGATTGTTTTTCTGTTAAAATTTAATATGGTTTCAGATCATATTTTTTTCAAAAAATATTAAAATAATTCATAAAAAAACTAAAATTACATTTTAGGTGTTGTAAAGGGCGTTTTTATTATTGGGTCGATTCATATTTTGATATAAAAAAAACAATCTTTGCCGTGCATAATCTAGTTTTTGTGTTATGAGTAAAAATATCAAAATACGTTTTAACATTACGAGAGGAATTTTTCAAAACTCGATTCTGAAGTAACGGCTTTATCTAATTAAACAAAACTTTGCATACAAAGTTAAAAAAGGATGCTGATCACAAATATGTGATAAAAAAAGGGGCTTCTCATTGAAAAATTTGAAGTTGATGCTCGTTTTAATATGAAGACGACCCCTTAACAACAATTTTTTAACATAATTTTGTAGAACTTTTTATTCCTAAAACAATGACACCTCACACGTGTCTCTAGTGTCAATAGTCTTTGAATACGATCGAGTGTTTTGTTTTTTTTTTCTATGACTGTACTTTAATGTTTCACATAATGCCGAATTACAAATGAGTTACTAATTAATAAGATGCGAAAACTGTTTCCTGTTTTTGGAATTACCTCCAATAGTTAATTTCCAAGAGAAGATGATTGTGAGACATTTTTTTTTTTTCAGAACATAAGATGCTTTATTAAAAGCAGGACTTCAAAACAGAAAAATACCCGCAAAAATTGCGGAAAACGAACTGATAGTAAGCCCGTAGAATGTGCGGTGGAAAGTTCTTGCCCATAAAATGGCGGACGATCGTTGATTGAAAAGGAAACACTTTACAACCACAAAATGACCCATTTAGTTATGTGAGCGAGAGTGAACCGGTTTCCATGTCTGTAGTCTAAATCAGAGGTGGCGATTGGGACTGAAAAGGGGGAGGGGTCTTAACTCACGTTTTTGTTAAGATTTTGATGAATTCTGTACACCAGAGGCGTAGGAACTTAGTGGAAGTAGGGGGAGCTGAGACACATTATGCCATAACCAGAAAATGATTTGGGGGGGGGGGACACTTAATTGTTTCCCCATAAGAAATTAGCTTCTCTCTCCATCTCTCTCTCTCTCTCTTTCCCAGCAAAATTTTCAATCATATTTAATAAATACATTGTATATGGAGATAAAGAGGTGATAAAACTTCGGTTTTGAAAGGGGGTCTGTCAATACTCGAAGATGAGCACGTATAAAAAAAAGGGGGTTCCAGGAGACCCTCCCCGGGGAAAATTTCAAAATTCTTGTTCTAAAAAACGAGTTTTTAAGCGATTTTTGGAATATTAAGGGGAGAAATGGTACGAATAAACTTCCCGGAAAATTTTTCGAAATTAATGTCTTAAAAACGGATTATATACTATATTTGTTAATGCTAATGAAACTAATATGACTCGAGGGATTTTCCTCGATCGAATTTTCAAATCGATTTACATCTCGAATTTGAGGATCCAAAATCGCAATTGTAGACAATCTTCAATGATGTCAGGGGAAAAGGCTGTTCTAGGGCTCTACTCTGGTAATTTTTCAAAAATTGTCCTAGAGAGGGTTCTTCAATGGTGTTATCAGAAAAGGTTCAGAGGTTCCTTCTCCTTATTTTTTTTTCGAAATTATAATCTCTAACGACTGCGGATGATATTTGTCAGCGTTAGGGGCAGGTTCCCAATAACAAAATGTGAGGCCCTAGGCCTGCAATAATTTCAGGGCTCCCTGAAGACTCTATTAGCCCTGTCGGAATGCATTTTCGTGGGCCAAAGAACTATGTAAATTATTTATCATGTGCATTCACGAATCCCCTTCGGGGCACTCGAAATTGTGGCATGGTAAATTCGATACTGGCAGAATTAATAAAAATTCTCCTTTAAGGAAGTTCTTTTCTAAATAAAAAGTCATTATTTTTTTATTATTACTTTTAAAAATACATGGAATTTTTTCGTATCGTTGTAATGCTATGCATAATTTTTTCAGTAATTTGGGGACCCTTAGGCCTGGCCAATTAGGCCCAGGTCTAATTGTCCTGTGAGGTAATCAAGCCCTTGTTAAGAGCCGAGTAATTTTTTGAAATTGAATTTCCAAAAACGGAATATTATTTAATTTCCCATGTTATTGGAGAATGAGGTATTCAGGGACTCTCTTTCGGAAATTTTCAGGAAACCCAGTCCTGAAAACAAAATTTGAGGCGCTCTGTAATAATTTTGAAGGAAAAGAAGGACTTCGGCAGAGTAGCATTTAGAAGACTCTCTTATTTTCTGAGAACTAGAAAAAGGGAAAAGGATGAAACATTATGGTGGAGAAACAGAACGTTAGAAATGTGTTAGAATGAAGTGTTCGTTATATATTTTATTGTTCAGATAAATTTTAGTAAAAGTCTTTGAGAGAAACTAAAATATTGTAGGAGATTTTTTAATAAATGAAAAATAATAAATGAAAAGTTACAATTTTGGCATGAAAATACATCTGTAAGTGACAAAAAAATCTTAAATTAGGAAAGCAAAAAATATGAATAACTCTAACTTCGTAAAGTATTATGTTCAAAATTTTTCATTTCAATAAACTCGCACCTTTCAAAACAGATTTTTACATAGTAACTGTTTTTATAATCATTGAAAGATTTTAAGAATATTATAATAATAAAGATTTCGCCGATTTTGATTTATGTGAATTTTTGTTCCTGTAGGGTAAGTACCTTTAGTATTCTTCGAATGATATTTATCTTTGCAGTTTTATAACTTCATGAAAAAAATCTATCCCTGACGGTTTAAAATAAAATAAAGTAACGGGAACATTTTTTTTTTTTTTAAATTTTTTACAGTGGGATAGTTTTAAAAAAATGCGTTTTTTATCACAGCAATGATTTGCGCCCCCAAAGTTAATTTCTGAGTACGCCGCTGATTTATGTTGTTTCTTTTGATAATATTTCCCATCAAAAAATAAATAAAAAAATTGTTTGAATAATATCTATTTCGGGCGCTGCGTGTTCTCTATCTGGCAACAGATTACTTTCGGTTTCGATAGATCATCGAACAATGACATTTTTGCGATCTGATGGTACCTTTTGATCGAAACATAGAATTTAAACCCGAAATATATGTACGTTCATGATCCCTCGAGAATTAGTTTAGGACTGTTCATTGTTTTGTAACTACATAATTAGACTTTTGGGAAATCTTTAAAGAATTTTCTTTGTTCGGGGCTTGACTTTTTATGAAGGAGTGAAAAATGATCAAACCAGAGAAATAAACGACGGAGTAAAAAATAAATAAATAAATTTGTTTGTAAATGGGGATCCCCCCTCCCCGATTTCTTTTTATTTATTTATTTATTCTTTGATGTAGGTAATTGCAATGAATAAAGAACAATACCAATTGGTCTTTTAGTTTAACTTTCACGTAAAATTTTGCAAGTTTATTTTAATCAACCAGTTTCAAAGGACTGCGCTGGAAATTCCTTATATTGTGCCTAAGAAGTCAGATATCTTAAAATGAGATAAGTTTCTGGAAAGTTGAAATCACTTGGTTTGAACAAGTTGCTTACCTTAGTAACCTTTTTTATAGTTATGTCTGTATCACATTCCATATTATTCATATTTAAATGCAAAACTGACTCACTATTCTTTTTGCGATCACGCGACAAAAAAAAAAAAAAAAAAAAAAAAAAAAAAAAAAAAAAACGGTATATGCGAGGCAAAACTAATAAGAATGTGAACTAAACTGCGATGCCGCTCTCGAAACACGAGCTCAAGGTGGGGAGCAAACCCCTATCGGTACGGTACTGGTACTGGTTTTTGCAGGCCGCCTGGCAAAGCCCACTTTTCCGCAGCCGGTAGGATAGCTTGTCCAAAATTATTTTAATCTTCTTCCGGGAATCAAGAGATGTGTAAACAATGAGAAAAAGGGTGAAGGTGGACTCAAGTGCACTGACCACTCCGTCTGTCCCCTGATTTTGTTGCTTATTGGGTGGAAATTCTTAGAAAAGGCAGATCACATTTTTGAAATCAGGTTTGAGGTAAACAATGTATGACAGAAAGCTGCTGTGCGAGAATTTTTCCGGGGGAGCTGAGCCGGTCTGAAATATTTCAGGGGGAGCTCAAGCTCCCCCAGCTCCCCCGGCTCCGACGCCTATGCGTACACAAAACCTTTTCCCA
>NW_026558637.1:387092-470624 GCF_026930045.1 Uloborus diversus
AGGGCCAGTATATTGTAGACGTGTAAACAAATGAGAAAAAAGTTTAAAAACAAATACTGAAAATTATTATAATAATGGTTTACAGTGTAATGCCAAGGTAGAGCAATGTACAGAATGTTTCTAAATTATTGTACTAAATAAAACTTTGAAGAAAAAAAACAACTGTATAAGAATTATTTCTTTATTTTATCCTTAACGCGTCAAGATTTTACCCATCAGCCCAATATTAATAACATACACAGATTTTCCTCCATTCCCCATAAAATGAAGTACCTTTGCAAAAACGTTTCCTGCATAACTACAAGTTTGAACGAATGCTGATATTTCACTGCTGTGAAAAATATTTTTAGCTATTAGTTTCAAGATTGACTGGGCGTGTTTATTTAGTGCAGGGGTTCTCAAACGGTGGGTCACGACTTCTAGGGGGTTCGCGAAATGTGACCAGAGGGGTCGCGAAGTGTGAACGAAAAAATCTAAAGAAAATTAATTTATTGCTGTGTTTTTATTATAAAAAAAAGGAGTACACATAAAGCTTCTAATACTCATACAAGCTGATTTTGTGTTTAATTAGTTAGTGGGATTAATGAGCTTGTTTGGAATTAGCCAATTTTTTAATGTCTGGAGTGAGCTCTGTAACACACAAAACAGTGTCATTTTCCAGTGTCAAACGATTTCTTGGTTTTGTTTTTAAATTCATCATTATGAAGAATCGTTGTTCACAGTTGTTAGATCTAGAAAATAGCATCAAAGTTTTTAATACCGTTGTGAACAGTTCTGGGTATTCCTTTTTAATACCTATCCAAAATTTGTCTATTTAAGCTGTATTAAAAGTTACTTTAGCTGACTGATCACTTGAAATCTCTATCTGTTGACCATGAAAAACACTTTTTATGTTTTAATACATCTTATATGCAATAATGCTTATTATTATTTTAAAAATAATAACCGCAAAAGAACGTATGTGATGTGGGTTTATAAAAAAATGAGAAAAAAAACTTTCGTTGCTCTTCCTCGATCGAGGTTGATCAAAGAAGGAATGCAAAAGCAATTTCTATGCTAATCAGGCAAGCTTTTGAATCTTGAGTCCCGAAATTCAAAATATTGACAGATGGTGAAACCCGAGCGCAGTTTAAAGCGCGAGTACCTTCTGAATTTTAGAGGATGCAAATGAGGCATTGATTTTTAGAAGGAAATTCCAAAATGTTTCCTTGACAAGCTTGTTTCTATTTGGAGTTCAGAGCCTTGAAATGAAACACAACCGTTTACCGAATTATCTAAGGTTTCGGATATCTCTTTTGCGCAATAGAATATATGTGTTGTCAAACTGTGATAGATGTGGGCTGATAAATTGACTAATTGTTTATTACTTAAAATTCAAGGCTATAAATTTTTTTATGATAACATTTCATAAGTGAATTATTTGCCCAAAAATTGTATAGTGAAAATATGCAATACAGTGAAGCACCGTTTATACGTTCCTCTTTTATACGTTTTTATCATTTACATGTTTTTTGAATTGGTCACTGTAGAGTCTATTACATATTAACGTATGTCTATTATACTTTTTTTTTATTTATACGCTTTTTTCATGCAGTTACTTCAGAAACGTATAACCGGTGTTTCCCTGCATTTACGTTTTTTTCTTTTTAATATTCATGTTCAATTTCCCCTTTATTTCATTATTAATTAATTTTTCACTTGAGTAATTTCTTTCGTATTGTAAACCCTGGTTCCGTTTTGCTATGCGTTATTTAGTTACTGATGTGTAAACTCATTGTTAGTTGATTATTTTATTAGTTTAACGCAATATGTCATATTGTTTTTCAATAATAAAAATTCGCGTGTGGAAAATACAAGTTCATATAATAAAATTATTATGAAGAGATTAATTTATCAGTTTTTTTTTTGATTTTATATTACCCTTAGTAATTCCTCTCTGCTCTTTAATTTTTCAAATACTTTTGATTTTAAAACTTAGTCTCACATTTTAAGTATTATTAGATATTGATGCAGTGAAATCCTGTTACAACGAACTTCAAGGGACCACAAATTTAGTTCGTTGTAACGGGAATTTAATTGTGATGGAATCCAAACAAGGTAACAGCAAATAATTTGGGACTAAAAGTTCATACCGTTGAAACGGAAATTCCGCTGCATTGGTATTCGTTGAAACGGGATTTCATTGTATTTGTAACTTGGTGTGTTTACTAGTTACTGCAACTTAATTTGATTCCACACGATATGTTTGTACTGACAAAATTGTCCTTGTTACAAAGCTTTTTAATATGTCATCAAATTATATACAATCAAAACGAACCAAAAAAGACAATTACAGTGTGAAGGTCCCTTTCTTGTTTCTTTTTTTCATAATTTTACTATTGATTTTTTTTTCGTAGGAGAGTACTGCTAAGGACGACGGCCTCGGGTTCTAAACCGATACAAACTCCGTGCGGGATACGTACTCACCAAAACCTACCGTTGACTTTTTTGGGCATTTTTTCAAAGCCAAAAATTTGTTAAACTTATAATCGGAAACTCCCCCCCCCCTTTAAATTATGTGGTACTAAATGGTACTGATTAACAGCAAAACAAAAGAAAGATTGAAACTGGCAATTAAAAAAACCGAAGAAACAAAGAACTAAATTTTAATTTTTTTTTTCAAAAGCGCCACAAAAAAAAAAAAAAAAACTATGACGCATTTTTCCAAATGATGCCTACCATCTTGAAGAGGAAATTGTTATCTTTCAAATAAACAAAAGACTGCACCGTTCCGTAGGTAAGGCAGTCTAGAAGAAGTTTGTATCCTAAAACCTTAAAAAATATATTTTTTTAATTTTGATGTATGAAGAATATTTAAATCAAAAGATGCAGTCCAATTTCAAACTGACATATTTTTAAATGTACATGCAATACCATATACATATCGGAACGAAATATACAAAAAAAAGGCCATAGATTTTTGCTTGGATATTATCAGCTGCCCCCTTTTTTTTTCTTTGAATAAATGAAATATCTTAAGTAACTTTTTTTTAAATGTTCAAAGTTGAGAAAAGCGTTCCGATTCCTCTCATGGTACGAATATACTGAATTCCCTCTAAAGTTCATAACCACTCAAATACTTTTTATACGGCACGAGCAATCGTCATAAAAATATGAGTTGCAGTAAAGGTTCCATGAGCTACACCAGGGTTCTCCTGGGGCCCGCGAACAGATTTTGTCTGGCCCGCGAGAAACTGAAAAAAATTGATGCCTTGAACTATTATTTTGTATTTGGCTATCACGAACTGCGATAGGACCCTACTCGGTTGGTTTCCTGTTTCTACAAATGGAATGGCACTCATTCAAACGTTATTTACAGCGTATAACGTTATGTATTTTGGCTTCTTATCAATCTTAAATGATGGGAATTAGTAATCTGGAAATGTTGTATTTAGACTGCTTAAAATCATCTACATAAGTGTTTTTTCCTGAATAAGAAACGTAATTCTACACAAAAACTCCCTTTTTTAATGTAATGTCTGCCAAAGTTAAGCCCTGGGAAAAAAAAACAGCAAACGATTTGTAATTATGACAGCGAAAATTTCGCAATCTAAATAAATATTAAAAACAACCGTCTTCATGGCAATCTGAAAAATCAGAGCAACACCAACTTTGGTAAAGTGAGGGCAGTAAGCAGTTCGTGGTTACTCAAAAAAAGTTTTTCTCAACAAAGAATGAAGAAAATCGGTTGACAAAGTGGGGAGAAAATGGTAACGAAGGAAAATGTCTTTACTTTCTAATATACAACAACTCTATAGTTGCCAATAAATGAATTTCTAATTTTTAAATTTCTAATAATTAACTAGTTCAGCCTTTAAATGAATTCCTAATTTTTACCAGTAATTAACTTTATAATTGAGGCAGTGAGAAGCAAAGGGATGTAAGTGGACATTTCTAAGGTTTTAGTAAAACGCGTTTCAAAATAGCTTCCTAGGTTGGCTATCATTGAATTTTTTTTTTCTAAATCATGATATGCAGAAGCACCTACCAGGGCTACCAGTACCATCTCTTGCCCCAAAACAGAGGGTAGCTACACCTACCACTTTTACTGGTTATCTCCTAATTATTAATGTTGCCACTTACATCTCTTTGCTTCTCACTGTCTCAATTGGAATAAATCATAATTGATTTTGACATCGATTAAACCCAATTACGGTTCATACCAATATGGTTGGTCCCACCGACCAACAACGACAAAGAATAATAAAGACATTAAAAAATACGTACATAATATCATTAGAAAACTACATATGATTCAAAAACAAATCTATTTAAACTAAATAAAGTATTTCTAGAAAGGTCTATTTTGTATGCAAAATTTCTGCACTTGTAAGTATGAGTCAAGAAATATCTTAAAAACTGAAGCCGGCATTAAAAAAAAAAAAAAAAAAAAAGTTATGACTTCAAAATGAGGCTTCTTCTCCTAGTACAAGTTAAAATTCAATGACTCCTCAAAATGAGAGCAAATTTTATGCTGGGTAAATCTCTGATGAACATTAAATTCGACTTCTATTGAATTCATTATGTAGCCTGATGACGAGTGCATTATACATGCAAATTAGAATCCGTACAAGTAAATTCCAACGAGTTGATGTTGACGGTAATATAAAACGGATTTAACGCAGTGAAGGGGGCAATGGATAATCTAATTTATGAAGTAGTACTTTCATTAGAATTGAATTAGGCGCTTCAAGTTATTTAAATTCCTTCTATTAATGGTTCAGAAATTTAAGACGGCTAATATTTTAGGGGAAATGAAAGTGCATTTTCAGCTGCAAACTAGGATATAATTTTGTTAATCTAATTAGCTGAAAAATTTTTAAACATGCAGTTATTGGTTTCAATTCTATACGGAACATTAGTGTAAGCGTTAAGACATCATTGCTCCGCTTACTGCACGGGAATTCGTTAATGAATCAGCAAACTTTTATAACTAACCGCTGCATAGTAAATTTTCATAACCAAATAACACACTTTTTTTCTATACTTCCCTGCTAGACACAAAAGTCGTATCTGCACTTTTTGTCAAAATTGACTTATTGTCACCAGGTTGTTCTTTGTCACATATTTTACCCAAATACAATGTTTTATGGTCATTTGTTCTTAAATATTTTTTTAAAAAATTCTGAAAAAGTTTCATCTGAATCAAATACACGGAGTCACGCAATTTTAAATGGGAATTTCTAAGCTTCAGATACCACTTTTGCGCTTAGCATGGCAGTATACAGCATTTAAAATAGCTTATTTTCTATGCTCTCTTTACGCTGTCAAAACTTGTAAGTCTATAGAGTTGAAATTTGGAACATAAGCTTATTGAACTACTAGCGGCCTGTCCTAACCTTGTTCGGGTTAAAAAACAATCTCTCTTCAATATTATACAGGTACTTTTTATTTAAAATTTAATAGCAAGCAGCAAATTTAGTTTCGTTTTTATGAGGTTTGAAACAAACTGATTTGCCTCATTTCTTGAACAATTCAGTCTTTCCTTACGTAACGTTGTACAACGTATAGTATAGTTGCACGATTGAACTTCAGATCTGATGACTTAAGACATTATCATTGGAAATTTCCACCCAATTTCAAAATTTCCCTAATTTGATGAATACAATTTTCCAATTTTAAATTGGAAAATTGTATTCAGGAAAACTTATCTACGCTTATATTAAGCGCTTGGCACCTTGCAAAATTTAGCTGGTTAGTCAACTCAGAACGGCCGTGTTTAAAATGAAGGATAACTACTTAACAAACTAGTATGTTGTGGCCGTCACGAAACTTTCTTCTATATTTTTCTTTTTTTTTTCTGATCTCTCCCCATGCTTGACCAGGAAGCAATATTCCCAACAAAAACAAAATTACACATGCAAAAACTTGACGACCATCCCACTCTCTGAATAATTCCAAAAGCAAAGCAAAGAGCGAAAATTGAAAGTTATTTTAAAAGACTTGCTTGAATTAATTACAAATATTTTATTTGTTAACAAACATAAGATGGCAACAGATAAAAATTTCAAATCATTGCGATAATATTTCCGATCATTTCCATACAATTAAATTCACGAGAAATACGCAGGCGACAATCTATTACGATTTATCTTTCTTATTGTTGCATTAATAAAGCTATTTTTATTCGCAAAAAAAAAAGAAAAAAAAATCAACAATTCTTGGAGCGATTGGTGTCGAAATTGAACCAAAGCCTGTTTATATATGGATTTACATATATTCAAAATTTCAACCAGAACGTAGCATTACTTCTTGAGATAGGACACTCACAATGGAAAAAAAGAACGGGCGATTGCGCTATCCCCTTTTTAGCTGTTGACACCAAAATAAAATCAGCTCTTATACCCACTAAGGACTACTTGCTGATAAATTTTTCTTTCATTCCGTTCATTATTTATTGAGATACAGCAGTCACAATTGACGACAAAAAACGTTCTATAGCTCAACCCCCGTTTGAGTTATTGACACCAAAATTGAATAAGCACCTGTTCCTGTTAATAGCAACATATGGACTAAATATTTTTTGATTCCGCAAGTTATTTCCTGAGGAATAGTAAGCACGCGTAACTCAAAAAACGTCCCATTGCTCCACCCCCCTTGGAGGAATTCGCGCCGAAAACCAATCAGCACAAGTTTACATAGGGGCACATATGTGTACCAATTTTCGTTCGATTTCATGCGGTAGTTTTTGCTGTAGAGCGGCCACAAAAAACTGGTCACACACATACGTGACACACACACGAACACACACACACATACACATACACACAGACGGACAGACATTTTCCAAAAATAGTCGAAATGGACTCAGCACACCTCAAAACGTTCAAATCTGTCAAAATTCGAAAATTTGCACGAATCCATTAATTTCTTCTATATATTAGATATAGAAGAAAGCAAAAAGCCAAATATTTTTTTAATACTTAAAGATAAAAAAAACTTCTCACCACAGTACAAAATTGGCTTTCGTGAAACCTATTACCTTTTCGAAAGAAATCTTGTTTTTCGCAGGACTTTTGTATAAACCTCAATTATTATTCGGAAAATTAAGTTTAGAATTCTAAGCATTATGTGACTTTAAATTGGTTTGAATGTACAAAGCTAATACAACGTATCTTTTCGTCTGCAGCCTAAACAACAATTCAAAGTTTCTGCAGTTCTTCAGGTCGTGTAGATTTGTCAGCTATTTAACCATTTCAGTAGATGCCTTTAGGTATATAAGAATAAAACTGTACGAAACATAAACTGGTAGCGAAAACAAACTATTGGTTTTTAAAATTAGTATAAATACGTATTTGCATTATTTATAGCTTATGTCACTTAATAAGAACCCGGAACATATAAACAGACAGCTTTCTCTATCTTTATTATATAACTAGTGATACTTACTTTATAATCACTATTAATTTTCACTGTTTATGGCAGTAGTTAAAAAAACAACTACACTTCCGTCACATGAAAACGGATAAGGATTTCATAGCCCTAGCACAAGAAGCTTCTCTTCAAAAAACTTGTACTAATTCAAGAATCCGATTAAAAAAGAAAAAACAATATATTTTATAGATTCCCATAGAGAGTATTTCCATGCCAGTAGCAGAGGCGACTAAACTCAAAATAATAGCATTCGAGAAAATTGGGACTTTTACCTTATTTGTTCTAAAATATTACAACACGGACAAACTATCAATGATGTTATGCTTACATGCTGATTTTTTTCTACTCTAAATTATGTACACTTGAGGTTGGAAAATGTTTGTACAAAATTGTGAATTTTCAATATGACAAGATTTGTTATATTGTTAATGCGACACCATGGCCAAGTTTTGTTAGTAATATTGTGATTTTTGCGACAAGGAGCATACCTTTATTTATATTTCAAAAACTGAATAATTATTATATATTTTCAAAAAAAAAAAGAGTTTAACATTTACTGCAGGGGCGAGATAAAATCTTGGACCAGCATTTTGCCATTTTGAAGCACAACAATTATTTTTTATAACATACAGTGCAAAGAAACCATGAACGTGATAACTTGAACAAGCTTCAACTATTTAAAGGGTCATTATGCAGAATTTGACTCCGAAATGTCTCGAAAGGAATGATAAATCTCGAAATATTCATATTACTTCCTTTTACAAAAAAGTACGTATTGTATTCGAGAAAAAATTTTCATTCAAAAACCGACCTTAATTTCTATTTTACTCACCCTCGAATTAATATTGAGTTTTTTTTTTCGACTCGACCACACGTGGATAAGTGCCTAAGAACGTATAAACGCGCAAAATATGCATAATGATGATTCTCGAGTTAACTATAACGAATTTTCTCGTGATGTCTGTATGTATGTATTTATGTATGTGCGTATGTGCGTATGTATGTCGCATAACTCAAGAACGGTAAGTCCTAGAAAGTTGAAATTTGGTACGTAGACTCCTAGTGGGGTCTAGTTGTGCACCTCCCTTTTTGATTGCATTCGTATGTTTCTAAAGGGATTTTTTGCCCCTTATTGGGATGACATCATTGTTAATTTCGATGTAAACGCAAGTGATGTTATTATTTGGCGGACACTTGGCGATATATCGCCAGTCTATTGGTCGCCATGTTTTGTCTGCAACTTGGCGACAAATTTGGCAATTTTGTTTTTTTATTTGTTTTAATTTGGCCAATGTTGGTGATATTTAGAGAGTAAACTAGGAGTAAGCGGAAGTGATGTAGTGCACACATCAGCTCGTTTTTTTGTTGCTGTAAAACTACAAAAGGGTGGGGGTTAAAATGTGTAGAAAACTTTCTTATCTGTATTTTTTAAGGTGAAAAAATAAATTAGTATTTTAAGATTTAGTGTTGCGTTTGAGACAGTTTACTTCCAGATACGGGGGCTTGACTTGAAACTAAACATGCTTCCGAGGCGTCAAGCGTCTACAAATCCTTAAATCCGCCACTGGAGGAGGATATCTTGAGCAAGTTATCAGAACGACCCCTCAAACGTTGTCAAAGGGAAATTGAAGCTTTTTTATACAAGTTGTACAGTTTTAAAAACTGGTAGTTAAAATCATTTATTTTAAGTAGGTTGCCAATAGGGATTGCAATACCGGACCAAAAATACAATACCGGTAATCGGTATTTTTTAACGTGATACCGCAATACTGGTATTAATACTAGTATTAGAAATTTCCCAAAAAAACATTAAAAAAAACATGATGTTTCTTTGGCATATATTATTATTTTGTGCAAAAAGTTCAATCATTGTTGATGGTCAACAAACATAAAATAAAGGAACAAATATCATAATAAAAGATCAACCATCATGCATCTAGTTAACTGTCACTAAGCCTGGAAACTCATTTTAGTGAAAAAATTTCGTTCAGTTGAAAATATTCCTTCCAAATTCAAGCAGGCGATGGTACTGTTAATAATGCACGAAACACCTCCTCTGCCTGGAAGTCCTTCATTTTCCATTAATTCGGTCTTTAACTTGTTAGTTTTGAAAAATCATTTTTGTGAGTGTGGATTTTTCATTTGTATTGTGTGTAGTTTTTTTTTTTTTTTTAACATTATTTTAAGTAGGTATCATTAAGGTATTAAGTAGATAGTATCATTTATTGCTGAACTGTTACGATTATATAAATAGTGACTGTTCTCTGCCTGGAAGTCCTTCATTTTCCATTTATTCGGTCTTTAACTTGTTAGTTTTGAAAAATCATTTTTGTGAGTGTGGATTTTTCATTTGTATTGTAGGTAGTTTTTTTTTTTTTTTTAACATTATTTTAAGTAGGTATCATTAAGGTATTAAGTAGGTAGTATCATTTATTGCTGAACTGTTACGATTATATAAATAGTGACTGTTCTTCTGTTCTTCGAGCGACATTTTATTTTTCCAGCATTAACGTCATCTAAAACGTTTCACTTCAAAAAAGTTAAACTTATTCGACAATGAAATCAATAAACATAAGATGTTTTATAGATTTTCATACAGTATATCCCATCCCGGCACTAGAATTGACACAATTCGAAAGAACAGTATTCGGGAAAATCAAGATATACTACTTTTACCTGATTTATTCTAAAATATTACAAAATGGGTAAAATAATTGTCATGTTATGCTTAGAGAGAGAGAGAGAGAGAGAGGTTGAATTTTTAGCCTAAATTATGTACACTTGAGGTTTTAAAATGTTTCTTCTTAATTATGAATTTCAATGATGTGTCAATATTGGTTATGTCGTTAATGCGCCACCTTGCACAAGTTTTGTAAGTTATTATTGACATAATGTGATTTTTGTGACAAGAAGCACAATTTAATTTAGTTTTCAATAGATCAATAACTATTATGTGTTCTGGGTTGTGATACTTTTTCTGCGGCTTGCGATGAAATGAAAACTTAGAACAACAGCTTTGCCATTTTCAAGAACAATTTTTTTTCTACGATAAACAACGTAACGAAAGCTAGTTTGTAACCTCTAGAACAAGCAGAAATATACTGCACCCAAATAACAGTCTAAACTTCACCCGTCAATTACCACTTATTATCCACCAATTAAGGAGGACATCTTGAGTATATTTATATTAAAAAAATTCTGAACCCTGCATGTTCCCAGTTTTTTATTTTTTTTTTATATATATAATTAATTGTTCAAAATTAAAAACTGGTAGCTAGTGTTGCCAAAAAAAAAAATGTGAACGCTCAGAAAAACTACGATATCCTACGTAGCTGTTAGTTGTTCAAATAGTGCAAAACTTCGTATTAGTATGTTTACGGATTTCTTACTATAAATAATTATTAAATTTTAGTTTCAGATGTGCATTGTTTTGAAATACTAATAATTTTGATTTCAGTACAGAAACTCATAAAATTTTGTGCCTTCTTATTTTTTTTTTTTTTTTTGCCTCGTTTCTATGGGCATTGCATGGCTGTGTGGTGGTGTCAAGGTGGTATATTCAATACATGACAGGGTTTTAGTAGATCACTATTTAATAACATATTTACACGTTCACTCTTCCAGTGACAATCTTGCTCTGACTGCCAGTGCTGATTCTCAGTTAACCATGAGGGAGTTCAAGTGGTTGCGCAATTGGGATTTCTCCTCTTGCATGAACTGATCTGATGAATTTATGGGTTTCCCTCAGATGAAAGGCCCGCGTCTAGTAATCTGCAAATTTACATTGCTGTATTTCTTGTTTTTGCATCAAACAAACTGGACGAATTTTTTTAAAAACATATTAGCCAGACGCCTCATTTTGCCGCGCAGTCAATAGGCACCGTGATGATATCATAGGCAATACATATCGAAGAGAAGTCAAATATATTTCCATACTGGTAGATAATAATGCTTTTACATGAAATGCACCGCCAGCTCAGTCGTTTCCAGCCGAAGACTGCTGTTTCGTGCTTATTTGCACTCATCAGCCTGGCGTAGGAAACTAACTGAGCTGGAGATGGAAAACGTCTTATAAAAGCCAAGAGGGTCAAACAAACTGGTAGGTAATGCAGAATTAGCACAGACCAGCCGAGTGAAAGGCATGGTATATTCAGTAAATTACCGCTCTCGGCTTTAAATGACTGAGCTGGCGGTGTATTTCATGTATTTCTGCTTTAGCCCTGGCTAATGGGCGGTAATTTACTGAATAATGCTTTTCACAATAGCGGGAAACTTGCATTCATGAACTTGTAAAGATTCAGGAACCATTTCCTCAAAAATATTGATTTTCTCAGGTATTTGGTGTAAATCCCTGAAATAATAGGACATTGCCCAAAAATTATAATATGAACTTTTGGAATTTTGAAAGAATACAGGGGGAAGAAATTTAACTTTGGCAGTAAGCATGTACTAAATGACTGTTATGTTTGTACTTTACTGTAATTCTTTACTATAATGTACTTTACTATTATGTACTTTACTATAATTCCATACACATAAACAGATAACATAGTCGACAGTATTTTACGTTCCCTAACTTAAACAAATTCGTAGTTTTAAATAATTACTTTACAATCCGGAACTAAACTTTCATACTGAATTGCTACGGAATTTAAGGGAATATGAATTTTGGGAATATGGAAAAATATAGTTGTTTAGGGTTTCTAAAACTTGCTGAAATGTTAGAGAAAACAAAAACTGAAGTGATGGAAATGTATGTAACATTTGCCTGCAGTTTAAATGGCTGCTTCCTGTGACCTTGAAGAGATGTTTACTTATCTTTCAAATGAGTAATCACTGGGTGGACAGAAAAGTAATGGCGTTAATTATTTATTTATTTATTTTTTTCATTTTACAAATACATTTTAAAAGCTTTATTTTTAATGAACAAGGTAATTACACTCGTTCTCAAAAGCCTCTTGCCGTGTTTTGCACAAAATTTCAATCCCGCAGTGACTGAAATTAATGAGGGTTTTAGAAAAAATTTTGCAGATGGCATTTTTGCTATTTTTTTTTTTTTTACTCACGTGTAGATTTGGAAGTAATGGGAATCAGATGGTGCAGTGTCATATGAGTATGTTGAGTGAAATATCCACCACAGATCATTTTTTGAGGGCTCGTCTTGGCAGGATGGTCCTGCATTATCTTGTTTCTGAATCACTCCTTTTCTATTGATCATAGTGGAAACATTCTTGTCACAAACTGCACCTTTCTGGAGATTGCTAAAACTCGTTACATTTCTACAGTTGTAAATTCTCTTTAAATCAAACAATAACGTTTTTAAAGGGAAAATCTGTTGTCAAAGATTCTAACCGGACTTTAAAATTTTTATTTAAAACTTTACTCTTTTTTAGGTTCCCACCCGTTGGACCTTTATTCTTCTTAGTTTTTGATACATTTAATTAAACGGGACTGCAAAGCAGTTTGAAAACGTTTTTGAATTCGTGGTTTCGGAAGATGCAAGAAATTCTATCTCTCTAACTTTTTATCTTTTAGTATTAACGAGAGATAAAGAGTGTTGGAATAAAGACCTCAAAATCTCTGGCTGAATTCCAGGTTCAGGATTTGTTTCTTTTTCCCAGTTCTAAACTTGTAGATGTGAAACAAACATGATATTACTTTTGCTGTACAGAATGTTTCCTAAAGTCCGTTATATCCTCCAATAATTTCTAAACGGCAAGAGCTATTTCAGAAAACTGGGACCTACGTGTGGTAAAGTTGCCATGTGTGACACAAAGAAGCAGCTTACAGCAATTTTCACTCTAAGGACTATCTGTATACCGAATTTTGCTCAACTGTTTCCAATAACTCTAAAGGAACTCACTCACAGCTAGCGGGAAAAAAAAAAAACATTTGTCCCCCCCCCCCCCCTTCCCTCACGCTTAAAAACATTGACGCCAAAATAGAATCATTACCTGTACAGTTGAATGTCAACTTAGGGACCAATGGGGTTGTTTCCATCAATGAAAAAACTATTTTTAGTCACTAAAGTTGATAGAATTAGCAAAAAAAGAACATGGAGCGAGGAAAATCTTTTATTTTCAAAAGGTTTAATTTTTAATTTTTTTTTAAATATCCGATTTCGTAAACAAGGTGTGGTTTTTATAACGTCACAAGTGATGAATTTTGGCACGAAACTCCACTGGCGCCCTGAATGCGTACGCTTACTGCCTACTGCAATTTTCCGAATTATAATAATTAAGAAGAGAGTTAAGTATTGTGGTCTACCTTTGCTATAAACCATATCGTTGCCAGCACATGTGAGTAAAGATGTGAATTAAATACTAAGCGAAATGGCATCAGTGAATGGCATTTTGTCACTTGTGACGTCATATGCAGAAGAGGGGAAAATAAAACTGAATCGTGCATTAATTTTTTTTTTTTTTTTTTAAGATACAGTGAAACCTTTATAAGTTGAGCATTTGCGATGCACTACTTTGGTGGTCAACTTAAACAGGTGGTCAACCTATAGAGGTTGAATTATATGACACAGATCTAACTCTGTGCCTGAAAATAGTGGTGAACTTAGACAGTCGGTCAACTTACAGAGGTAGTCTACTTTACATGTTTTACTGTATTAAACTATGTCAAATTATTTAAAAAATGATCAGATCCTATGTTTTTTAAGCATGCTCTTTTAGGAAAAATACTTTTAAAAGTTCGGAAACGACCGCATTTTCGTCTGAACTGCTGAAAAAGGGGTTTACGCTTTGACGGGGAAGGGAGTGATCCGTGAAATTGCGAGTTTGTCACAAGGGGAAGGAGAGAGAAGGGGCTGACAAGACATTTGGCATCACTTATTTATTTATTTTATTTTATTTATTTATGTATTTATTTCTTTCCAACATTATACTTATAAAAAATTCGTGACATGTGACAAAAAGGTCAAATTTGTGAAAAAAAGGGAGACCTCATTTCTGGACAGCCTCTTACTTTTTACGGATGCAGCATTCATGCTTCTGAAAAAAAAATGTTCAATTACTCCACTGAACCGTAATTTGGTGTCAAGTCCGACTGCCACAGTACACAAATGCCATAAGGACCCGCTTATAGGGTAGGCAACCATCAACAGCAAAACAACACATTCGCACAAGGGAAGGACAAGGACAAGAAAGAGAAGGTACATCCATGCTCGAACCGGGATTCGAACCTGGGAACTCCTAGTTGCAGTCAGACTTCTCTGATCCCTAAAAAAGGCGGGCGGCACTTGGTTTGATAAATTTAAGAATAATAGCCTAAATTTAAGACATAAATGGTCAATTATATTGTATTCACGAAAAAAATATTTACAAAAACTTTTGACTTAAAACATCAACAACAAAATTAAAATTGAACAGAGCGATACTGCCGTGCTAAGCACATAAGTCGTATCTGCAGCCCAGTTCAAAATGGGAAATTGACGTTTAAAGTTTATTTTCTCCACGTTGTTGATTCATATGCAAGTTTTTCAGATTTGTTTTTAAAAACTAGCTACGTCGCCCGACTTTGCATGGTCTACCCCGAAATAAAAGTTATGTCAAGTGACGCGTGTTCATCAATCAGGCTTGAACAAATAAAAAAAAAAAATCAGTAAAATTTTGCGGCAGCTTGTGGAAAACTACTACGATCGTTTTTAAAGCGAACCTAATTTGGTACAATATGAATCTAGAACTGTCTTCTTAGACCCAATAGTTTCCAAATGGTCTTGTAGAATCACTTTTTCTGCTCATAAGAGTGAAAATATTCTCTCCACAAATTGCACCATCGGATTTCCTTTTCTTCCAATCACTAAACCACTTTCTATGATTCAAAAATCCGATATTTTGCTTCAAAAATCAATTGATTTTTATTTATCCGAGATTAATATTTGCGTACAAGGTGGCAGAAAGATGTTTATAATAATGGTAATCACATCGTTGATTTTGAATAAAAACTCTTAAAAATTTATCTGTTTTAAAACAAGGACATTACTTTCCGGTCCTCCTAATAAAATAAAATAATTACCAATTCCGATTTTGATAAATAACTACAAAATCTGTAAACAGGCTTCGGTCTAACAAAATGTAGGTTAAAAGAATTTCAGATAATGAAGGTTGTACTGTATTGGGAAAAATATTACACGCATAAATTCTAAAAATATATATTTAACCATCTAGCCACAATGTGTCCCACAGTACATGAACTGCTATCCCTTTATTGTTTGCGTGCATTTAATTTTGTCATCAGTGACATGAAATATGGTTTTAAGTAGTATTTGTTGACTTCACTAATTCGGTAATAAATGACGGACAAAAATCCTTTGATACCTAGGCTTATTCATCACTTTTTTTTTGACAGTTAATATAAACAGTGTCAGCAGAGTATGAAATAATAACCCTCCACGATTTGATTCCTTTCACATTCTTTTATGAAACATTGGTATTTCAAGATTCAGCAATGATTTATTTGTTCGACTGCACGTCATAAAAACTTAATGTTTTGTAATTAAAATGTTAAAGAAAAAGTGTAAGAATTAGTTTGACGGAACTTGGTTAAAAAAGTGAAATTGGATATACCTTTTAATTTCAAATAAGAGAATGAAATTAAAGACTAGCCGTTTTTCATGGTGAAATATGTTGACAAGAATTAAAACTTCACTTTTTTAAATTTTTATTTAAAATTTTTACTATCTCTCTTTAAAAAAAAAATATGCTTCCCATCCGTTGAACCTTTTTATTTCTTCTTTGCACTCCAGTTAAAAGATTTTTTTTTCTTTTAAGTACAACATTAGTTTTTGATACATTTGACTAAACAGGGCTGCTTAGCAGTTTGAAAAATATTCGTAAATACGTTTTTTCGGTGGATGTAAAAAAAAATCTATCTGTCTAGGTTTCTATCTTTTTGTATGATAGAGACGGAAAGAGAGAATTTTTGGAACAAATACCTCAAGATCCCAGGTTAAGGATATTTTTTTCCTTTCTCATATCTCAACTTGTAGATGTGAGATTAACTTGACATTGCTTTTACTATACACAGAATGCTCGCTAAAGTCCGTTGTCTTTCCCAGTAGTTTCTGAACGGAAGTCTGAAAAGTGAGATCTATTTTCAATAAGTCACCGCCCTAATCCGGGGCCATATACAGGGGGGGGGGGATCTTAGAGTTTAACCCTCCCCCTCGAAAAGTTCCGTTTAACATTTAAATGTTCATTTTTATGTTTAAAAATTTTCAAAAAATACTGTTCCAAAACGCAAATGTCTTTCATATGTATATTAATTGCATAAAACGCGTTCATAATAGATAACCCGACGACTTGAACATTTGCACAAACAGCACAAAACTCCGCATGAAAGTTTTTAAACCCTCCCCGAAATTATTTTCTGGTTACAGCCCTGGCTAAAGCAGAAATACATAAAATACACCGCCTGCTCAGTCATTCCATTCGTGGACTACTGTTTCGTGCTTTATAGCACTCTTCAGCCCGGAATGGGAAGTAACTGAACTGCAGGTGGAAAAGCTAATATAGAATTAGCACACCAGAAGAGTGACCTCATTAATGGTGCGGTTCAACTCAAATATTGAAGGCAAAGCTAATTTTTTGGAGTAAGTTCCCGCCCAAAGCCAGAAGTACATTAAATACACCGCCGGTTCAGTCATTCCAACCGTGGTCTGCAGTTTCGTGCTTTATACCACTCATCAGTCCGGAACAAGAAGTAACTGTGCTAGAGGCGAAAAACCTCCCTCAAAGAGCAGAGAGAAACAAACAAACTGGTAGCTAATGTAAAATTAGCACACTAGACGAGTAACCGCAGAAATGGTGCGGTTCAACACAATGTTTGAAGGCAAAGCTGGGTTTTCCGCAGTAAGCTACCGTCCTTGGCCAGGGCTAAGGCAGAAATACATAAAATACACCGCCAGCTCAGTTATTCCATCCGAGAACTGCAGTTTCGTGCTTTCAGATGTGGTAAAGGACATGAGCTACACCGGTGGTCGCCACCTACGACCGGTGGGCGACATACTTTTTTTTTTTTGTTCAATGTTACAAAACAAAAAATACGATCAGTCCCAGTGCGAAATGTTTGAAGAGAAATATTCAGAACTAGTGGTAACCGCACGGCTTTGCGCGTAATAGAAAAATGAAAAAGTCTTTTGGTTCGCCTGTATATTTACAAATAATGTATGGTGAATTTTCTCGCCAATTGGCTTCTACCCATGTTACAGTTCCACGTTATGATAATTTCGTAATTTACTCGTCCGTCTTATGACAATTTTGTTCTTAAAATTGGAATAGAAAAAGAACCATATCGAATTTTCTAAAAATCGCTTCGAGGTGCACACCCCATGCTACAAACTGACTTTGTGCCAAATTTCATGAAAATCGGCCGAACGGGCTAGGCGCTATGCGCGTCACAGAGATCCCGACAGACAGAGATCCAGACAGAGAGACTTTCAGCTTTTTTATTAGTAAAGATTTGGTTACTAAAAATGCATGAAAATAATGGAACAAACATCAAGTAATGACAAGAGCAAATTTTAGTTTTGTATTTTTCTTCTCTTTTCCATGTTTTTCCTTGCCATTTCCATTTTTTGTAAATTATTTTAAAAAAATTACACACGTTCAGGCCCGGGAGAATCATTTTAATATGAGGTCCTACCCTCGGGTTAAAAAAAAGGGTTGGATACTACTGTGTGCGCTACACAATGAAACAACTTACATCACCTTTCCATTCCTAGGACTACCTGCATACCAAATTTCGGCTAACCCCTAGTCATGCTTCTTAAGAAACAGCAATCACGAACTGACAAAGAAAACTGTTTGATTCTCTCAACCCCTCGCCCCCCCCCCTTCCCGTTAAATACATTGGCGTCGAAGTAGAACTGTCACCTCCAGTTTTTCGTCTACTTTGGGACCAATTTTTGTCTGAACCATTGAATTAGGGGCTGTCCAAAAATGATTTCACACTTTGAGGGCGATGGAAATTATTTTTTATTTGTTTTATTTATTTATTTATTTTTTTATCAGGTCCAGAGTGTGACAAGACGTGTGGCGTCATATTTCTTAAACAACAGCATGACTTTGAAAAGTAGCGTGACATGTGAAAAGCGGAGGGGAGAAGAGGGGGTGAGGTGAAGTGTGACAATTAATGACTAAAAGGGGAGGGGGTGTGAAAGAGTGAGACATAATTCATGGACAGCAGTGACGTTCACGAAACAAATGCTAAAACGCTTCATTTTCTTGGAGGGATTGTCTTGAAAAACTGGCTAACACTATTTCGCACGCCTTTTAACAGTAATACAGACAGAGAAATATTTTTTTTAAAGTAGGGGGGGGGGAGATAGATTCAGTATACTTCGAAACTTGAAAATGAAAGAAAATTGGAATAACTGACTTGGTTTTGAGGTCATTGAGGAAACAGTTAACTTACGAAGGAACAGAAATTTGCAATATGTGTTAAAATTAAATATATCGCAGTTCAATAGTAGCAGTTCCTTTGTCTACCAGTAAATCTCAAAACTGTTGTTTATAAAATAAACACATTTCTTCCCGTTCTGTGCGTTTCGAGGCGATTGACACTTCTCAGTCGTGTGAGATCCTCATGAAATTGAGGTACTAAATCCAATAATTGCTAGTAGTGTGCGTGGTCATTTTCGAATGTTGACTAAAATGCAATTAGTAAGGTCCTGGGTCTCAATTTTATTTTCCTAAAATTTGCAGAAAACAGAACCTATCATTGGAACTCTCTCTTGCTTCAAAACAGAAGAAAGATTCATCTACAATTTGTTCTTGTAATCTTCAAATTTTTAATTTTGCCACTTACGTTCCTTTACTTCTCAGCCGCCACATATTAGAACCCTTTAAAAATGACAGGCCACCTATTCGACACATTGGTTCCCTGACAGCTTTAGATCCAACCATAATTTTAGTATTTATTAATACGTTACATTACTTGCTGGTTGCTATATTGTAAAATCAAAGGCGCCCATATAGGGGGGCAAGGGGGGGCTCGAGCCCCCCCCCCCCCCTTGGAAATTAGAACTTCCTTGATTTTAGTACTTTTTTCTTTGCAAAATAAAGCCATTAATGAATAAATAATTTAAAATGTCAAATTTTAATGACTCTAATCTGACCTGAAATCTGCCTCCATGGGGAAAATATCCTGCTAAACCATGGTTAAAATTTCTGAGCCCCCTCTTACAATTTTGCATATGGGCGCCCATGCGTAAAACTATTGATGATAAGTTGAGTAAAATGTCACTTAAGGTAAAGCTGAAAAGATAACTCAGGTCACAAAAATTCATCAAAAAAGTAGCGGAAAATGTTTACTGTAATGAACCTCATTTTTCGCACCTAATTTGTTTTTAATTTGTATTAATTGAATCTGCTTCATTTACAGACTAAAATAATCAAACATCAATCAGGCTTGGTCACCAGTTTTATCCAAAGAGGTTTTTGTACAAATCACGTTTGGAACCAAAATGTCGGATACCTCAGCGGCCCTTTTATAGTGATTTTTCCTCAACTGGCTTTTGTACGTTTTGCGCAGTAATCTGAGTTTCTCCTTAGGCGTCAGCGTATGATGGATTTCTTGTGAATTTGGCTTGAGTTCCGGTTTAACTAGGTTTAGTAAAATTAAGAGAAAATCCTGAATTTTGTAATGGGGTCGTTTCCAAAATTTTAAAAGTACTTTTTCTGAAAGAGCATGCTTAAAGACATAGGATCTGACCATTTTTTAAATAATTTATTTAAGTTTAATGTTTAAAAAAAAAAACTTAAATCGGTGCACTTTCACTGTTTACACTTCTGTCGTGTGACATCACAAATGATGAAATGCCATTCAATGTTGCCATTCACAGAACAAAATATTTAATTCGCATCTTTACTCACATGTATTGGCAACGATATGGTTGATAGCAAGCGTAGAGCGCAATTTTAATTCGTTGCTTGATTATTATAACGTGGAAACGTAGTAGAACGATGCGCCAAATTGCATCATTTGTGACGTCATAAAGACTACGCTTTGTTCGAAAAATCGGACATTTAAAAAAATTAATTCAAAAAAAAAACTGTTGGGAAAATAAAAGTGTTTTCTGGGTCCATGTATTTTTTTTTTTTTTTTTTTTTTTTGCTCATTCTATCCATTTCAGTAACAAAAAGTAGTACTTTTGACTGACTGAAGGAAACCACCCCATTGACTGGTCAGTTCAAGTATTATTCTCAAGAGAACACTTTTTTGCAGATATTTTTGACTAAACAAATCAAAAACAAAACTAAAGTTTATCAGAGCTATTTGGGTCATCAATAGTAGAGTCATCTTTTGGTAGCATCGTCAAAAACAGTTACTCTTCCACCGTCCTTGCCACGGCGGGGATCCTTCATTCTTTGCACGCTAATTTAAACACTGTATTTTTACAAAATTATGAGTGGTTCCGTCATGTGGTGTGTTACTATCCTTTGGCCCGTGTGTACCTGTAAACATAAGAATTCAAAGTTCGTTGTCACTCCAATATTTTCTCAACGACAACAGCGGTAGTCATAAAAGAATCGTCTATGTATAGTACAGATGCTATGCGCTACACAATGAAGTAGCTTACTGCATCACTTTGCGGCAATTCTCAGGGTTAGTGGTGTTAACTAAAACGACTAACAGTTTTGCACTAAAAACAGTGCAAAACATGATTAAAATGACACTAACTTAAAATACACCGCCAGTTTAGTTACTCGATCCGAGGACTGCAATTACGTGCAATGTGGGTACAATGGGTGCAATGTATCGTGGTAATTCCTATTCCGGGCTGATGAGTGCTAAATGCACGAAACTGCAGTCCTCGGATGGAATAACTGAGCTGGCGCTGTATTTTAAGTACTTCTGCCTTAGCCCTGGCATAGGGCGGTAACTTATTACAACTTATTAACTTGTTTAGCAGCGTCAACTTAAGACAGAAAAGAGGTCTCCCGCTCAGTAATGTTAAAAATAGTTGACTGAAAGGGTTCCTTTGTTTGATCGCACTGAATAAAACTGCACTTGCTGGAAAAGAGTTTCATCATCTGTAATGCTTAAACTGGGGCATTTAAGCACAATTACATGTATGTGTGTGGACATTTGATTTTACTTACTGCTCCACAATATTCAACATAGCAGCTGACACGCTGGCATAAGCATCCTTAATACGGTTTCAAATTTCCAGCAATGTTGGTAGATAGCATACACTTGTTTTGTGAAGCGTTCTTACCAATAGAGTCTGGGTCTTCAAGTCAAGTAAACGTGGAGAAGATTCTATGCAACTACTATATCCGATGACTTGTAGCTGGAATTCATTTTACGCCTGGTGTTATTATCGTTACTGCTCTGAAAATGTCTTTTCCTTCCTAATTTGACGAGGTTGAACATTTTTGCTATTGATGTTTTTGCTGTATCTCGAATCGTTTCTGAGATAAGAAAGCTAACTTCGAAATCTGCAGGAAGATGGCGCTGTGCATCATTTTATTGTGTAGTGTATGGCAATTTATCATGCCTAGACCCCACTTTTATGACCATAGCTCTTGTCGTTCAGAAATTACTGAGGTGAGAATGAACTTTAGCGGTGCATATCTCCAATATCATCCAAACGTTTAACACTTCTGTTACATCACTGTTTTAGGGATACATTCCAAGACGTTTGATATCGTTAGAACATCTACCGAAAGCTCTTGTATTTCTCCTCATATGTTTGGCATCAACTACCGGCGAAAAGATTTAAAATAGATTGCTACGTTTACCAACTGAAATTCCGCACGAATATCTATATGGTGGACATCACCCTTTTTTCTGAAATGAAATTTTAAAAAAAGGTAAAATTTATTTACCAAGCGTTGAAAAAATACCAAAGTAAGAAAAAAATCGTTTAAAACTCCGATAAATTCCTAAATAATCCCAATTAACAATATCGCAAAAAATTTTTTTTTTCTTTTTACTTTTGAGTACAAACGATGATTACAATAGAACGTTCGTTTTTGCTGTTGTTATCGTTTGCCAGCGATGCTGGCAATTTGGGGTGCGCTGCTTCACTTTTCTAACTGTACAGCAATTTGGTGTGAAGTCGGACTTCTACTGTACAAACTTGCCATAAGGACCCGTTTATAAGGTAGGCAATCATTCACAGATTAACAACGCATTCAAACAAAAAACGGACAAGTACAGGAGAGAGAAAGTATGCCCATGCCCGAGCCGGGATTTGAACCCGGACCCTCCTGTCACAGTTAGACTTCTCTGACCACTAGACAAGACAGGTAGGTGGCAACGTTCGTTTACGCACTGAAGAAAGGGTTTTGTTTTATAACCCCGAGACAGCTGTTTGCATAGGATTTAAACTCTTTTTAATTGCTTTTATTTAAAAATGCATACACGTTGTCATACTTTTACTTAACGTACTGTATATTTAGACAACAGTTGTCTGACTATGTTATTTAAACAACAGATAACTGCGCATGCGCCAAAACTGGTGTGCGATTTGCTATTCTGACAATTTTTGTGTGGTTATACACGGCCGTTGTACTTGATTGTCCAGACAACAGTTGTCCGACTTGATATTCGTACTGCAGATAACTGCGCATAGGCCGAAACTGTCGCGCGAGTTGCTATTCCGAAAACTGTTGTCTTTTTATACAAGGCCGTCGTACTGTTTTATTCAGACAACAGTTGTCTCACTTGCTATTCGAACAACAGATTACTGCGCATGCGCCGAAAAAAGTATCAAATTTTTTTTTTAACAGAACGATATGGTTTCTTCTTAAATCCGACAGTGTTTAAAAGCATTTCTTTAATGTAATAACTTGGAATTTTTTTAAATCATATTTTTTTGCTGCATATGTTTCAAAAATTATGCTTGTGCTAACAGCTATGGATCAAATTTGGTTCTAATCACGCAAAAGTTTTTGTATCCGTGTAAGAATACATTTTTATGACACTTATGTGTGTTTTTCTCTAAAAGATTTCCTGTTTTTTAAAACGTTTTGAAGCACAGCTGAAAAAATTTTATATACTGTTTTCTTTTAATGCTTTTGTTTCAACTTCTGCACACAAAAATATTACTTACTTCTAAAATTCAGCTTAATTTTTAGAGGAAAATAGCAAGCATATTACAAAATAATGTCTTAAAACATTTAACATGAATACTTGAATAACGTTTGGAGATATGATTGTTACAGTAGACAGCTTTCTTCAAAAATATCATTGTTCAGAAAACGTATTTAAATGCAACTTTCGGTCTGGTGTACGACTTGGCAATAATACAGCAGAAACTCCATTTGTAATTCACGTCAGACAGTTTTGGAAAGCTCATGAATCAGACTACAAAACGGAATCTTTTTTTTTTTTTTTCGAAAACCTCATCGAAAGCGCCGATTTTAACAGTCGAGGGATACCTTAACTGAATCAATTATTTCAGAAAGGGCGTAAGTTCAATGGATTCCCATCAGACTTATGCCCTTTCTGAAATAATCGATTCAATTGTAAAGCAACGGCTGGATCAAATGAAACAAAATTTGTTATATAAAGTTAAATGGAAATGTGCTTGATCACAAATATGTAGCAAAAATAAGGGTTCTAATAGAAAATTTGAAACTTGATGCTTGTTTAAGTATGAAGGCAACGTATTAACAACAATTAAGTAACGAAATCCTGTAGAATACAATTTTTCTCAAAAAGTGACACCTCACACGTTTGTTCAGTGTCAATAGTCTTTGAATGCGAACAAATGTTTCGTTTTTTTTTCTATGACTATATCAGTTAAGGAAGCCAACTTAACGGGAGTTTGGTGGCTAGATTTATATTTTGATTCAGGTTTCAGTAGAAAAGTAATTATGACGTTTTTCCTTTCACTGTAAAAAAAAAAAATCCGAAACGTTACTGGGTATTTTCGTGGAACGTTTTGGGATTTCCCAGGTTTTAATTTTTTTCCTGAGAAAATCGTGCATCTTTGTCAAAAAGTTTCCTAAACAGCTAAAAGATGCACAAATGCAGATTTTTTCACTGTTAGGGAAAATATTTTTTGTTACCAGTTTAAAATTTGATTAAGTGCGTTTATCAAGTGTATCGGCTTTGCTACACATTATCTGTGATTACTTCGACAAGAAAATTCAGAACTCTGACGATTCGGAAGTGAAATTTGCTTAACTAAGCAATAAACACATAACAATGAACTCTCGGGTTTCCCTTGCGCACTATATCAGTGGTATTCAGCACGATAATGCTAGTCTCAGGGAAGAGCAATTGTAGATCGAATACATGACCTGGAAAGGAAATTTGAATCCTTTAAAGACTCTTCCACTTCTAAGGCTAAACACCCCACGGATTCTATCCATTTATCGAATCAGTTTGCTGCTCTAGCATCCACTGATAATGAAAGTGTTACTTCAAATGTTAAGAAAACAAAAAAAAACAGAAGAAAAAAGCCAAAACATCAAAGAAAACTTCAAATGTTAAAAAAACAAAAGAAAAAAGCCAAAACATCAAAGACTAAATCTTGCATTGTCGGCAACGAACTGGCAAATAACAATTTGGCCGCCGATCGTGGCATAACGGTAACTGTTGAACATCAGGAACAGCCTACTGTGAGTGATAATGTACACATTAACACTGCATTGGCTAAAGAAATTGAAGACTCTGAGACTGAATCAAATGCAGATTTCTCACACCCCCATCCGGTTACGGATGACAAGAATGATTTTCAAGCACAAAAACTTAAACGAAGTAACAGAGTTCCCCCTATAATCATCTACAATTTAGTCAACCCTGTTAAATTTGCTGATTCCATCAACGACATGACTGACTCCAAAACTACTATAAAATTTACTGGTACAAAATATATTATAAATCCTTCCACAGATGAGGCATACAGAATAATTGTTAGACACCTCAACGACTCAGATATCCCATTCCACACTTACACCCTCAGCGATGAAAATTGTCTCAAAGTGGTCATTAGAGGTCTCCCTGGAGACACGGACCCTTCATTTATAAAGGATAAGTTGGCAGAAATAGGCCTTCAACCTAACAAAATCACACAAATGCATGGTCATGATAGAAAGCCTCTCCCACTCTTCCTTATAAATTTACCTCGAACAGAGGACAACAATAGAATTTACCACGTAAATTTCCTCGGGATTCTTCCACATCAAAGTGGAATCCTTGCGACTCAAGTCCTCCTCCACACAATGTTACAGATGCCAGGAAATTGGTCACTCCAGCAATAACTGTAACAAACAGTACAAATGCCTAAAATGTGCACAATCTCACCCTACTAAGGATTGCACTAAACCCAAGGATACTTCGGCCAAATGCGCCAATTGCAGTGGTGATCACACCGCCAACTACAGGGGCTGCCCTAATCGACCACCAAATAGGGATCACCCTACAAATCCCACTCAAAACCCACTCAATGCTGTCAACAATCAAAACAAACTCCCAAGTTACTCTGAGATGCTAAAAACTACCACCACTGCACATAGCCCTCAAGATTACACTGAAAATAAACCAAATGAAATTCATGACGTTATAAAGCTACTGAAAAACTTTCAAAATATTCCCTCCCTCATCAATAACATGCTTAAAGGAATGGAAATCCTAATGAGGGATTTGTCTACTCTCAGCACTACTTTTGCCCATGGCTAGTGTTCCCAAATTTTCTATTTGTTCTTGGAATGCAAACGGCCTCTTCTCTAAAAGAGGGGAGGTCGCGGATTTCCTTATTGCTCACTCTCCTGATATTTTTTGTGTCCAGGAGACCCACCTGAATGGTTCTCAGAGGGTCTTCTTTCCCAATTATATTTGTCATCGTGTTGACCGCACCACAAATCGTGGTGGCGGTACTGCGATTTTTGTTAAGCTGGGTATCAGACATTATGTTCGCCCAGTCCTCTCCACCAGCTTCGAGAACACCACGATTATTTGTTCACTTGACAACTCTAATATCACTATTTCATCTATTTACTTCCCTCCTAATAGGCCATTCATCGATTCGAATTTCGACAATATTTTCATGCTCAGTCCATCCACCATTTTGATTGGGGATTTTAATTGCAAGAATCAGGTCTGGTCTGACGGCCTTCCTAACTCCAACGGCGATAAGTTGCTTACTTACACTGTTAATCATAGTGTTGACATTTTTGCCCCTGACACTCCCACACACTTTGGGTATTCTTCCAATTGACTTTGCACTACTTAAGAATATTCTGAATGTTGCCCACATTACTGCGGTTACGGAGCTTAGCTCCGACCATTGCCCCATTCTATTGGATTTTGGACTCCTAAATCGCCCTTCTACTGACTCTATTACAATTCGTACTACCAATTGGAACTCCTTTACTACCATCCTTCATGATAAGATCGAAGGTAATCCTTCCATCCATAATACCAACGACATTGAAACTTTATCAAGACATTCACTGAGAATATCCATTTTGCACTGGATAGGTCCACCGCCACGAAAATTATCCACAAAAATCACACCTGGCTCCCTGCTGATATTATCTCCATCATTAAACATAAAAATCGAATAAAAAAACATTGGCATAACTCCAAAGACCCTGCATTTAAAACTGTAGGGTCTGGTGGGGGAAAGTGGTCAATGGGGTAAAGTGGTCATACGTCAAATAAATGGCTATAGCTTGGAAATAAACGTTCGAATGAATGTGAAACTTTTGTTTTAGAGTAAAGCAGTTAGAAACTACATTTTGAATACAAAATTTTACAACTGGAAAAATTTTACAACTGGAAAAATTTTATTTGGTAAAAAGAAATATTTTGCGTGAACATGAAAAATTTTAAAATCTAAACACCTATTTTAACATCCTTGGGAAATTTTGTTTGTTAGAATTAGGAACAGATTGACTGTACAAGAAGCTTCCTACATTTCTCAAGAACTCTTACTCATTAGCAGTTAGCTGAATCTATTTTAGATAATTTTTTAGAACAATTTAAGTAAGATGGGGTAAAGTGGTCATAATATTAGGCTTAACGAATATTGTTCTTCTAATGTCACTTAATCTTTAGGTATAAGGCAGATACAAATTAAATATTAATTTTACTCAATATGTATTGTTTTTACAGTAAACGGGATTAAATATACGAGTATATGCGTATATATATACGCATATATACTCGTGTAGACATGTACATAGACGTATTCACATAAATGCGCCAATAAATACATATATGGGTATCTGCAAATATTTTTTATCCACACAGCTATACATTCTACTATACACGTATATGCTCGCTTATACTCGTATATATAAGAACACTTATATACTCAGGTAGACACGTATATACGCGTACGTACTCGAGTAGACACTTACATACAAGCATATGATATAAAAGTGTACAGGTTGAGTTTGCATTCTTGAGCAAATTAATAAAAGGTGTTAGAGGAGAGGAGAAGAAGTAAGAGTTAATAAGGAACATATGGTCACAAACACAATGCTGACGCGCTACATGCACGCAAAGTGAGAAATTGATGGATGCAAAAAAGTCAAATTTATATATATATATATATATATATATATATATATATATATATATATATATATATATATATATATATATATATATATATATATATATATATATATGTATATATATATGTATGTATATATATATATATATATATATATATATATATATATATATATATATATATATATATATATATATATATATATATATATATATATATATATATATATATATATATATATATATATATATATTACACAAATGCAATTTTACACAACATTTTAGGACTTAAGAAAGTTTTCAACCGATTGATGAAATTTACGGCCTTTAGCTGAAAAACATCATGCGTCGCATTTACAGATCCCTCTCTGTTGCAAAAACGAGACTTTTGAAAATTTTTCATCAGTCGCTGCGCCTTTGTTGCGATGCGTGTATTAGAGCTACTACGGACCGTAACTTTCAACAACTGCTCTAAATATTTCTTAAAAACTAAAATGTTAGGTAAAATCATCTGTGTGCAACAAATTTGTGCCCTGCTTTGCCTCCTGGCTTTGTGTGCATGTAGCCCGTCAGTGATTATAACTTCCTTATGATTCTTTGCTTCTTATCTTTCTTCCTCTTATCTTTCTATCCTCCCCTCTCACACCCCTTTGATTTTTGCCCAAGAGCTTAGATTCACTCTGTAGGCCGACATGTATATAAGCGTATATTCTCGTCTGCACATACATATACTGGTGTATACACGATAATGTACGTGTATACGTCTATACAGGTATATAATCGTGTGTACACGTGTACATGTGTATATACTCGTGCTTCCATATTATATATACGTGAGTAGACACACAGACGCACTGGATGTATCCACGAATTAACTCGTGTACACCCGTATATGTATGTACGTACACTTATATATGCGTATATACTTCTAATATACACATATGTACTCAAGTATGCACGTATTTTCTCGAGATACAAGTGCATACGCGCATATGATGTTCGTTTATACGCGTATATACTCGTATATACACGTGACACGTACATATACGTGACACGTACATATACGTGACACGTATATACATGTGATACGTATGTACTCATGTAGACACGTATAGACTCCTGTAGGTAATCAAGTATACATGCTTATATACTCGTATTTATACGTATATACTTGAGTAGGCACGTGCATGCATGTAACTGATGTATACATGTATCTACTCATATAGGAACGTGTTTACTCGTGTATAACACAACACGTATATATTCGTGTACACATGTACTCGTGAATATACTTGTAATTATAAAAACAACTGAAATATACAAGTATTAGGTTTTTTTATAATGGTTTTGCTACTATTTTTAACTATGACCACTTTACCCCATGCTATGACCACTTTCCCCCACCCCATGGGGTAAAGTGGTCATAAAAACATAGGGAAAAGAAAGTTCTATAAAACTACTAAAATCAATATTTTTCTTCCTAAAATTTAATGTACCGTGTTCTTTAATAATGCAATGTAAAATAACAACAAAAAAAGTTGAAGCGTTTAAAGAATTTGTTGCATTTATTATCCACCTAAGTTGAAAACATACGATTTTATGACCACTTTACCCCACCAGACCCTACTCAACAATCTCCAAAAAGAAATAAAAACTCTGACTGACAACTACAAAACTAAAACTTTTTTTCATTCTCGGCACTGATAGGACTAGGCCTATCAGTTCTCTTTCCACTTGTATATTCCATGTAAATACTTGTATATACTCAGTTCTTATCATATTCCAGATTATTCTATTCTCCTGTCATACCTGTAAATATGTATATAGTGTGGCCCTGAAAAGATTCCCTTTTTTTTTCCTACTCCACCCCCCCCCCCCTCACACCATTTCTAATCAACTCCTTCATGACTTTCCCTCATACAGGGTAAAAGAGTTCCGCTCTGGCCCATATAAATTCCTATCTGTATCTGTATCTCATTACGTTTTCTCTCATGCAGTATAAAAAAAAAAAATTGGTTCTGGCGCAATGCTCTCTTCCGATCCGTATCTATTACGTTCTGTTGAGAAGGCAATGAAAGCGAATTAGTCCTTAGATAACAGCAGATGACCCGACAATAATTGTGGACGTGGGGATTGCTTGAGTTTCGCCTGCAGTTCTGCCATGCTGAATTATACTACTGTCCAACCACGGATTGTATGGAATTTTCAAACGCCCAGATAAGACGAATCTATCTGAATGAGGGGGAAAAGTAAAAATTTGATGCCGGTATTCCGCTCATTTGAATAAGACTCTGCTTCTGTAAAAGCTTGCATCGCTAAAAAATAATCGATTTCTACGGATGTTTGTCTTTCCATACAATCCGTGGTCAGACAGTAAACCTACCTAATATTTCTTCACGGTTCCCTGAGACATGTCTCGCGTTAACAGGTACAGTTTTCCAGTTCTCCAGAAAGTTTCATGGAAAATATTAGAAAAGTTTTTGTCTTTTAGCGGAAAACATTCCTGTTTTTTGCAAGATATGTTACTGGCAGAAATTGGCCTATTATTTCCCACGAACATTTCTGAATTGTTTTACCAGAGGTGTTTTGAATTGTGACACTTATGTACCGGGGAGCGATAAAAAGAATTCTTAGACCAGCAGTTTTGCCATTTTAAAGAATGAAAATTTTTTTCACAGGTAAAGAAACCTCTGACCTAAAAAAGGTACGCGTAAAGAAATCTTGAACGGGAGAGCTCGAACATTTATTGCTCACTCCTTTCAAAAATGTCACACTGTAAAAAGGATTCAGAAACGTTAATGGAAAATAATGGGCAGCTGATGTGCCCGTTTATCCCACAACATCAAGGACCATCAAGTGAGAACAATAAGCAATCGTGATTGCTCAAAAAAAAAAAAAAAAGACAGAGATGTTTGGTTATCGTTTTTCGGGATATCAGAGTTTTTATAAAGGTAAAATATAAGGTCATTGAGCGAGAATTAACTTACGGAGGAATGGGAAGTAATATACCCAAAAATTAAAGCTACCTCAGTTCAAAAGCGGCAATTTCTTTGTCCACCAGTAAATCTTATAACTTATGTTACTTATAAGCAGAAAAAGGATTGAAGTTCTACGTGAAACATAAGATCCTTCCAAACTCATGTGAGTGCCTTATGATTTTAAGGACCCACATTACAAATTGAGGGAAGTGATCCATAGCATTTGATTTTTCTAGTTCCTGCGAATTCTGAATTTTTCTTGATTTGTTCAAACGTAGATGTATTACGGTTTCCCGTGGATAGCCTACGTTCTACCGTTCAAGAATTCTATCAAGAATTACGTTTAAGAATTCTTTCTTCAAGGAGTCCTCAGCGGCCTGGCCGATGCATTGTTAGAGCACTCTAATTTAAAGTAATAAATGTCTTGAGTTGTTTTCGAGAAAGTGAGAAAAATCATGATGAAATCTTTTCTCACAACAATTTCACATTAACTAAGTACTGTATTACAAAAAAAAAGGTGTGTCCAGAAAATTCATTGATACCCCTAGCTATTTTTATCCCTAGCGCATACCTGCCTTTTGTTTTCTCCATTTCCTTGATTTGCCCTCTTGAGAGGATTAATTTTAAGTGTATTTGTGAATGTGTTTTTACTATGAACAATTTATTCCAACCATCCATTTCCCCTTTTCTTTATGAAAACTTTTTAATAGTTGTTTCAACCGTACTGAATTTTGAAAAAAGCGTTTTCCTGTTATTATTTAAAAAAAAGAAAACAGTAATATTTATAATGCCTTGAACATTTGCAATGAGGTAAGGCATAAACAATTGAAACATATCTGCTTTACATAATTGTAAAGAATTTCGAAAAGAAAACGAAAAAAGAAAAAATTTAACAAGATTCAATCATTTAACAAGATTTTAATTTTTTTTCACAAATTCATCTTAAATTTCAAACCAAAGGATTAATTAAAAGGAAACACACACCTTTTCGGACCAAGAGGGAACCGTTGAAGATAAAGATTATAATGGAAACAAATTGTCACTTGAAGAACATAAATAATAATGAAAAAAAATATATATACTCACAATACAAAAGCAAACCCACTCACAAAAATGATTTTTTCAAAACAAGAAGTTAAAGGCTGAATTATCTAAAGAGGAAGGACTTGCAGGCAGTTACGCGCGTTATTAACAGTACCACCGGCCTGCGTAAATTCAGAAGGAATGCGTGTCATTTTGATCCCGGATAATGGAATATCCCGCTTATTAGAATATTTTTTTCTAGAAAATTAGTTATATTCCAGTAAGCGGGCTCGACTGTAATTAAAAAAAAAATGCTTAAGAGCGTTAAAATATTGAGATTGAGCAAATAAAACTAAGAGGCGAAAAAACCTTCATGTACATAAACACAATACAGACTTTTTTAGTCAATATATGGTAAGGGCGTTCGCTTATCAGGGATTGTAAAAATCAATTCTAAATTAATCCCAAGTCAAATGCTAAAATTGATGATTTAGATAATCATACCTACGCTCCTTTTACAGGTGAAACAACAGGAGTTTTGTTTGGAAACTTTAAATACCATTTTATTTTTTTTGTCAAAGCCAAAACGAAAAAAAAAACATAATATCTAGCAAACTAAAATATGATGAAAAGAACCAGCTTTAAGAATATTCAAATTATTCTTAGAGAGATTCTTGAAACATAATAAATCAAAAATTGTTCGCTAAAATGACAAGTATTCGCAATAAAAAAGCTTCTCTCATTAACACATTTCAGACAATTTTTGCTAGTGGAATGCTTTGAACTGTGATCCTGACAGGGGTGGCATCAATAACGAAAGTGTAATTTACTTGAAGCGCGCGAAAACTTATTTTTAGTAAAGTAATTTATTTTCTATTCACCTGAGAAAATTGCCATTAACATCAACAAACTTCAGTAACAAAAGAACAAAAAGAAAAATAGTATCCTTTTCAGAATTTTAAAATTCACAAAAAAAAAGTTTTCAATTAACATTGTTTCTGAGATTCTTTTGTTAATAACTTTTCCAAAATATTTGCTCTCATTAATTAAACTTTTGTGCAAAAATGTGTTGAAATATTTTTGATGATTACGTTTTATAGAAATTGATTGCATATATATATATATATATATATATATATATATATATATATATATATATATATATATTTTCGGCTGTTAGCTTTCTTAAAGAACAAAAGAAGCTATTAACATCTGTACACGAAGAATATGTTTTCTCAGATATTTGTTGATCGAGAAAACACAATGTGTTTCTTTATGTTTAATGCTTGCAGTATTGCGTTCTTAATTTAACATTTTTTTCAGTGTGCAATTATTTTCGTTATTTACTTTTTTTTTTTTTTTTTTGCTTTGTTTTGCTTGTTTAACAGTAAGCCTCCATGATATTGTAAAAAGCAACATATTGTGTATTTTGAAGTCATAACGATGGAAATGGTAACTTTTTATACCCCAAATAGATTATGTTACGCTGATTTTAACAACGTAATGTTGCAGTTTGCAGTGTTAGGAAATTCCAAAACGACACAAATCGTTTCCAGGTAAAGTTCTGGGATTTCATGGGAAAAGCAAGTTTTTTTTCCACGAAAAGTGTCCTTAAGTGCTACAAGATACATGTACAGGGTGTTCTAAAAATGACTGACACATATGAAAAATCAATAAAAACTAAACAGGCAGCGATAAAAATATACAGTTTGTTACATTTTGCTTGTGACAGCACACAATTTTCGGACAAACTTTAAAAATTAGTTGCAATGTTCCTCAACAGATGACGCTGCAGGTATTTAGATGAGGCTTCAGGTATGTCTGAAAATTTACTGTTTTTTCATGTTTATTGCAAAAAAACAGTGTATTTCTGTCGCTGGCCGTTTATTTTTTATTGATTTTTCAAACGTACCCGTCATTTCAGCAATCCAACAGACAGCGCTTTCTTTAATACCTTTTAAACCACATGTAAAGCCATCTGTTGAGGAACATTGTAACTAAATTTAAAAGTTTGTCCGTCTGAAAAGTTACTGTTATTTCTATCACTTCCCGTTTAGTTTTTATTGATTTTTCAAATTTGTCAGTCATTTTTGGAGCACCCTGTAGGATTCTTACTGTTCAGAAAAGTTTTTGTAGCTACCAGTATGGAGATATGCTTCTCCATTATTATTATTAGATTTTTGCTTAGAAAGTGTTCAGTTATAGCTCTCCGTGAATGATTAAGCTACAAACAAAGGCGATGTTCAGAATGATTGTAGCTTTTCAGGAATTACAAGCTAGTTATCCTGATCGATGCTTATTTGCAATTCTGCTTGATATTTAACCATATTTGTTGAAATACCCTAAAAACTTTCCGGGATAATCAGACAGGTGCTGAGTTATTAAAATAACGCAGTTATAAGGGTTTTTTTTTTGTAACGTTCTTTATATATTTCAGACGGGTCGTTGGTTTTCTTTTGGGGGGGGGGGGGGGGAAATTTTGGATTCTTTAGGAAAACTCAAAGTTAATAAGGAACGTTACTGATTTTTAACGGGAAATCTTTCCATTTTTTTTAGAAGGGATACTTTCAGAGGTTGGGCGTGCTAGGTGCCCGTTATTTCTCATGGAAATTCCTCGATATTTTTTTTTTACAACGCACTGCTTTATTTTTACAGGATTTCTCCAATAGAATTTTTTTGCAATAATATTGTCTGTTAACTAAAAAATTGTTAACAAAACGTTAATTCACTATCGATGTAATAGTTTTTAAATTACCATCACAAACGAGAAAGAATTCAGGCAATTCTTCACTTCAATAAAAGATATTTCCGTAATTTGACTTTTGAATGCAAATAACATACAACTAACTACTTATCGATAGACTAATTTGTAATATCGTCATCAATAAATAAAACTGGCTACTATTTAGTCAGATGAAAAAAAAAAAGTCGTTACCACATTTTTAGGCAACGTCTATTCAATCTGGGTCATTCCATGCGAAATGAGCAAACCAGCTGTGGCTGTCATGTCACAGATTTCAATGAAAATTTTTATTTAGGTAAACCATGCATATCTATGAGGGAATGCAAAGTATGGAAATTGAAAAACTGTTTGTTGCTTTGTTATTGAAATTATAAGTTGATGCTTACGCTAAGCCTAAATTTTCAGAGTTCATTGCTGCTAGTTTGTGACTCAATAACTCCATAAGCTATAAACGTACACTTAAAAAATAAATATTTCCGCATTCTATAAACAAATCTCTATCGGGAAAGAGCAAAGTAGAATTTATTCCGATCTTTTTTTGAATCTAAGATATTAACAAGTATTGAAATTTTGCCAATTTACTTCAGATTTCAAATCACTCTTCTAGCTCTTTTTAATGAAAAAATAACAGTAAAAATGATTCAGAATGAAAAACTATCTATAACTAACTATCTGCTCTAATTTAGTAATTGTTTATAAATTTCTTGATGACGAAATCGTACTTTGAAAAATCGAAAATTTAATTTTTTCCTCTATTTCAGATGTTTTTTTGAAGATGAAGGAATGCTCTAAATTTACTCAAGTTTTTTTTTTACGTAACATATTGAAGTGTCTTTTAGATGCTACTAAATTTTAATCATTGGTATCAGCGTATTTTTGTTAATAGAGAAACTTGAACTAATGCAAAATTTCATTAGTTAGTTCTTTTTATTGTAAGTTTAGCAAAACCAACCATTTCTTTCGTGTTTTATTTTATCAAAAGCATGTTAGATATACTTGCTTTTGCATCATTGAGTCGTTTATCTAGTTTTTTGAATTCTCGCAATTTCACATAAAGGTCAATCCATACAGGTTCCATACAGTAGAAACTACTCATTTATGTTCAAATATTTCTAAGTTATAAAATTAACATAATTATTTTGAAAATTAAAATATGTTTTTTCAGTATAATGTGTTATATAGGGCACAATATACGTAATTTAAGAAGGTGCCATGAAGTTTTCACACTTTTTATTTCTGTTTTAATGTGTGAATTGACTAGCAAAATTGCTCAGTTTCAAAGATCTGTATCTTTTTTACAAACCAAATACAAAAAACAATATGTATAACATGCATATGAATGGAATATTCAATTGGCAAAGAAATTTTATTTTTAATTCCATCCCCGTCTGGTTTACAGGGGTCTAAAAATGTTATTTTTGTCATTTTTCCGATTTTTGAGGGGCTGTAATTTAAAAAGGGTGCACAAACACCAAGCAACAGTTACATATTCTGTTTAGCATGGTTCCAGTGATTAGTTTTTACCGTATTTCATTTTCTGTTTCCGTCCCCTACGCGAGTTATCCCCCTTTGAAATGAGTAAAATTTTTCCATTTGACCCTGAACTTTAACCTGTTGCCGTTATTTTAATTATTAACTCAAAGCTACGTAACTCAGCATGTAAGACTATCAATTTATGCCCTTTAACATCAAAGCGTTTAATTAACTGTCATAAATGTAATTCAAATAGATTTTGACCAAAATGCAAAGATCTAAAAGTCCCGTTTTTGACAACGAAAATCACTTTTGATGACCTCTAAAAAAATCAAAAGTCCAGTTGAGAGAAAAAATAAAAGTGGTTTTAAACATCTTTCACATCCAACTTTTACGGATATGAATTTCAAAAAAATTAAAAATGGTCGAACGCACCCATCCGTCGAACCTGTATGGATTGACCCATAAAACACGAAGAAAATGCTATTTTTATGAATTTTATTTTACGTTTTGAAATCAAACACCGATTTTGAGTTTCTTCAAGCAAATAGAAGAAACACAGTTCTATATTCTTGTAAAATTTTAAAGTTGTCTGAATTTTCCTTCATTTGAATTGTTGTGTCTGTGTAAAGGGGAAAATCATCATTTTACAAAATGTCACTAAGTTTAAAACTGATTTTGAAGACAAAGGAGTTAAAATACAACTTCAAAAGTAAGGTATATCTTTTATCATACTTAGCACATTACTGGATATTAATTTCATCAAAGCTAATGCATTCCTTAAAGATTGAGATTAAAAAACGAAATGCTTAATTATGAGAAAATTGAAATATTTTCAGTTTTTGAAACTCGGTTACAAGTTAACTATAATAACTTTGAAAATTTTACTGACATCAGATTAATTACCCTACTCCATAGATTGCAACAACATATAACTTTTATGTTTTCATTAAATAGTTAATAAGATACAAGCCTTTAAAAATGCAACATTTAGCATTTATGAGAATGCTATTCAGTTTGACCAATTTTCAAACGCATGTAACTACTCAAATAAAAAAAATTAAGCAAAAACATTTTAGATGTTTTTATATAGGCACAAAAGGAACCTGTATACCAAATTTCATAAAAATCTGTTAACATGCGGCCACCACTTTTTTGCGGATTTTGCTCATTTCGTATGGAATGACCCATCTTCTAGGTTAGGTTCATGCTGTGAGTATTTTAATACCTTGCCTACATGAATTATTTTTGCCGCCATTATCATTCTGTAAATTTATTTTGCATTCTGTTTTTCATTTTTTTATGTATCTTTTTATTTCTATTCCTATTAAACAATATTTAATTAATTTATTTTACTTTTTTCGACTCTATAGTAGTTTCAAGCCGTCATTTCTTATGGATATTTTCACTTCAACAATTTTCATGTATCGTTAAAGACGATCGCTCCTCTGAATTAATTTTCAAAAACGCACACATTCACACAATAAGAGCTATTGGGAATTTAGCCATTTTTCATGTCAACATCTTTATTTATTTATTTATTTATTTTTTTTTTCGTTTTCGTAATAAAGCATCAAACTAATGGGAAGTTTGAAACCGCTTTTGTCAAAAGAAGAGATATATAAAGCATTCTTTTTTTTTTTTTTTTTTCCCTTTTCGTAAAAAGATGATAAAGTGAAAAAGACTGTTCCTCTTCGAAAATAATGATAAATGTTTTCTCGACATCTCCCTGGAACCCCATTACTCGGATCGAGGAAGATAAATAAGACGAAATTCAACTTCAGCAGTTCTTGCTGTTTAGAATTCTGAAAATGAAATTGTTAGTTTGAATATGACATCCTTCGATAATGAACCACCTTCAACTGCACTGGTAAAATTTATTTCAGATAAAGTAAAAATATTGGTAAAAATGCGATATTGTCTTGTCAATTACACAAGTTTCAAAATGTAATGCTGGGCATTACTTAATATATATATATATATATATATATATATATATATATATATATATATATATATATATATATATATATATATATATATATATACCCAATTCGCGATAAGTCGAAGTCCAATATTTCGATTATTACTATAACTCGAAGTTTTTATCAAATTCCGACCTTTTTGTCTTTAATTTCATGCTAATTATTCTCGATATCTCAAAGTTTACATTCTTAACTCGAAGTTTTTTAAAAGATGACACGAAATTTATTTTGAAAGTACGAAAAAAAAAAAAGAAAGAAAGAAACAAGTGACTATGAGAGAAAAATTCAATCACCTTCACTTGCAATTCCTGCACATTAGACCTCTAATGCAAGGAGAACTACTGGTGAGCTAATGTGCGATAAAGGAGTTACACGTGCAGAAATGAGTTAGCTTGTTTTCCTTTGTTGCACTCTACTGTTTACACTTTGACATGTTGTTGGTCTACGAATTTGCTTTTAAGCTGTCAAGTTAACTGATAGTACCTTCCTTCAAATGCTGACCTAAATTAAGATGCGTTTCCTTTCATTCTTTAGTTCGATCACTTGCTGATAAGTTCGTGAGAGACAGAGCGAGTTTTTTTTTTATTATTAAAGATGTCTAAGCAAGTACTCTGTCAATGATACTAAAAGAAAAAGAGAAACTTCTAAAGTGATATAATCCATGAATTCAATTCTACTGCTTCCAATCTACCACCAGTTCGATCATTTGCTGATAAGTTCCTGAGAGACAGAGCGAGTTATCTTTACTATTAAAGATATCGAAGCAAGTACTCTGTTAATAATATTAAAAGAAAAAAAGAAACTTCTAAAGCTGTAGAATACATGAGTCCGAATTCGAAACGAATGAAGATGTGCACCTTTCCTGAAGTAGAATCATCTCTACTCAAGCGGTTCCAGCAGTATCGAAATCAAAACCATGCTTTTGATTTTCTTTCTAAACATTTTTGATTAAACTTTGCTTAAAAACTTTTCAGTTCTATAATTTTTTCTCTTATATATACATATTAATTAAAATATTCAATGGCTTTTAATAGTAAAATATCTAAAACAAAACTAGCGTTAAGTCAATCTTCCAATAAGTCGAAGTGTTTCGTCTGTCCCTTTAGATTCGAATTATCGCGAATTGTCTGAATAAATATAAACTGATGAGCCAAAACATTATGACCAGTACCCAGCTCTCTTTGAATGACTTCATTACGAATGTACAGTCATAGAAAAAAAAACGAAACACTCGATCATATTCAAAGACTATTGACACTAGAGACACGTGTCAGGTGTTATTGTTTCAGGAATAAAAAATTCTACATAATTATGTTAAAAAATTGTTGTTCAGGGGTCGTCTTCATATTAAAACGTGCATCAACTTCAAATTTTTCAATGAGAACCCCCCTTTTTTATCACATATTTGTGATCAGTATCTTTTTTAAACTTTGTATACAAAGTTTTGTTTAGTTCGATCCAGCCGTTACTTCAGAACCGAGTTTTGAAAAATTCCTCTCATAATATTAAAACGTATTTTGATATTTTTACTCATATTACAAAAACTAGATTAGGCACGGCAAAGATTGTTTCTTTATATCAAAATATGAATCGACCGAACAATAAAAACATGATTTACAACACCTAAAATGTAATTTTAGTTTTTTTTATGAATTATTTTAATATTTTTTGAAAAAAATATGATCTGAAACCATATTAAATTTTAACAGAAAAACAATCTAGAGGAGCTTTTATGTAGGAATCCAAAATTTGAGCTCAAAATATTCAGTAGTTTTTGCGCTATGCCTAAAAATTCATTTTTTCCCACTTTAGGGGACCGTATACTTTTTTAAAACAGAAATTATAAAAGTTGGTTTATTTGTAAAAAAAGAAAAAAATTGTTCAACAAAATAAGCAAACCAATTATAACGTGGTTTCTCTACATTAGAGTTACGTCTATGAATTTTTTAATTACATAAATTTATTCGCTGTCTCTGCAGAAGAACAACACAATATTACAACCGTCAGTTTTTTGTGGATATCGTTCAGACGTCAATGTGTAAATAAAGTGAAACACTACTTCATTGTCTAATAAAATAATATTTTATAGAACTTCTTAAATTAAAAGTTACACTTAAAATACTTCTCTTGTTTTTTTCTTCTTTCTGCGTTTAGTCATTGCCTTTTGTAAAACAATAACTCAGAAAAAAAATTAACATGCACAACTTTTTCACAGAAACATACAACAAAACCTTATTGTCTTGCTAGTCATGTTACAATAGACAGTGTAGAATTAATGGCTTTTCCCGGTGATAATTTACTAATCGGAAAAATTATTGCCTTGTCTAAATCCGGAAAAAGTACTCGAAAAATAGCCTAGTTTCGCCTTTAACAGTATCCAGATGGGTCAACAGGTAATATTTGCTGGTAGATAAGTTTACTGGTTTTTAGGAATTAATCTTTTTTTTGTATAGTGTTTGAATGATTTTCAATGTGTTAAGATGTAGGAGAGGAAATGTCAGTCGCATTAGTAGGACGCGTGTTTTGAGCTGTATTTTACACGAAAGTAGTAGTTGTGGCTAATTGTAAATTTTTTTTTTTTTTTTTTTTGAGACTTCGTCAAAGAATTAACAAACCATTAATTTGCGTGTTAGATTAAGTTGAATTTTGTCTATTCTTAATTTTAATTTAAATACTTATTTTTCTATTTACTTTCTCGGTCATTGTGGGTGCATTTCACATTAAAATCATCTTCGCAAGATAAAGATAAAATTTCAAATTATTTTTCTTTTTTGCATAACATGGAAAAATATCGACGAAGAAAGAGTTATAATAAATTATTATTATCAACTACTAGATGCCTATCTTATATATATTAAATGCATGTTTTTCAAAATCCAATATCTGAATATTCGGCACCAACTTGATGACACTGGAATTAATTCTACTATCTGATCTAAATCTTTAAGCAAACAACGAGCCACCTGCACCAACTTCATGGGCTGAATGTGACCCGCGTCTTCACTGCGATGTAATTGCAGTTTGGTTATCCCTTTCGATGGCTGTTACGGTTCTTAATAATGAGCAGAACAGCCCCGAACTAGGTTTAACCGAACAATTAAGCAGGTGTCATGTCATTGAAGCTGAGAGTGCCTAAAAACTGGTGGATGAAGAAAATTTATCTCACCAGTGAGATGCCGTAAACATACAGCAAATAAATTTACTTTACCTACCAGTTTATTCGGACTCTCAGCTTCAATAAGGTGACTTCGTCATCCCGCACGTTCAGTTACGATTCCAGTTTGCGAATTTCATAGCAAGGACGAAATTGTAGCCTCTGGATTGATCAACTCGCCTGTCGGGTATGCTGCGTATAGTATTGCTATAGGTGCACAAGCCTAATTCCTGATTCTATAGAAAATGTTAGTTTGCAGGTATATAGTGCGTGAAACAAAATCAAATAATGCTAAGTTTTGTTTACAAAATCAGAGAAATGACAAGAAAACAGATTTCGGTTCACCTAGGTTTAAGCTAAAATAACTTTTGTCTTTTTAAATTACGGGTTGGACCATCTCGAATCTCGTTGCTAGAAACAGCATTGGGAAATTACTTTCCTAAATGGCTCTTAAGAGCCATTACATGTTTAACTAAAACCGCCGATTGTGTTATGCCTTCTTAATAATACCATGCATTATGATCTTTCGCATAAATTAAGATTTGAAACAAATTCTATTTTTTTGATTACAAAAAAGTCGCTAAAACAATTACTGTGTTTGTTCACTGTGTTAATTCAAATAACCAAATTTTTCCCAAATAAAGTTCGAGTATGAACCGTTTGCTTAGTAACGGGTATTTATATTCTCCTGTTTCTGTTTTATTTTTAGATTGATACTTCGTTCATTTTATGTATTTAGAGCAAATTTTCAAGGAATCAATTGATCTTGCTTCGCTCGAGTCTCCAATCTATTAAATGCTGTGTCTTTCCATGTAGTGCGGTATATTTTTTATATTTTTGTGTGCGATGATTCAAACTTCTGTCGATGTTCTGCGAAATCAAAAACGCGCAATTCCATTTTACATCAAAAGACTTTCTATTCATTCCAAAATAAACCTGTAACATAGGTGCAATACATTTATCAAACATATTCTCATCATGTTTCTAGATATAAGGTTGGATATTTGCATTTCTATGAGGCTAATTTGCTGAATGATTATATAAGCAATCCAATAGGTTCATATTAGAAAAGGCAAAAAGTTTCATTACTTTTAATTTGTCATTATTCGATTTACTGAACAACGATCTATACGATGGACCAGCCAAACCCCACAAAAATCAGTAAATATTTTAACTTTTTTTTCAAAAAAAAAAGTTTTCGACCATAAATCGCTTTTTGCGCAACATTATCGACAAAAAAGTATCGAATTACGGAAAAAAAGAGAACTTCAAAAAATCATGAATTGAGCTGGATAATCTCGATCTTATCTTTGTTTACATTCCGTTACTTGATAAGCCGTGACCTTGAAAGTATCGTTTTCAATGTGGTGACGGTCCCTAAAACGTTTTTCGTTAATAATTCCTGTTCTACTGCACGGAATGCAGTGAAATTTCGTACCCCGGCTGAATTTTGCGGTCTAAACGTAATTATGTAGCAAAAAATAGGGGTTTCTATTTGAAAATCAAGAGTTGGTGATCATTTTGCTTTGTATATGGTCCCTTAACAAAATTTTACCTACGTTGTTTTAAAGAAGACTTTAAGCCAAGTCGAATGACACCTTTCTTTCCTTTCTAGCATGTATAACGGCCAAATAATTAAAAGTGTTTCGTTTTTTTTTTCTATGACTGTACCAGGGTGAATTTACTATATCGCGAAGAGCTTTATTTTGTTGAATTGTAATTTTTCGGAGATTGCTTATTGAGGTTGTTCTTCCCCAAACAGGGCAAGCATAGGTGAGTTTTGGCCTCAAATACGCTTTGTAGATCAATAGTTTATTGTCAATTGAGAGAATTGATCTCCTATCGATCAAAGGTTGGAGGATTTTTTTTTTTTTTTGAATGAATTCTTGTTGAATGTTTAAGATATGAGTGCTAAAAAGGAGTCTGTAGTCAATATTTACCCCCAAGTATTTATAGTTTCCCTCCCCCAAGAGATGGATTTGCCGTCTAAGACGAGGTCACTTGCAGGTGCTGGGTCGAAGAAATGCATGACTAGGCATTTTTTGGGCTAGTTTTAATTTTCCACTTGCGTAGCCAGAGCTCCAGTGAATGTAGGTGGTTTTGTAGTGTGTTTAGGGTCCCGGTCAAGTTGTTATGGTGGGATAGGATTGCCGTGTCATCAGCAAAGGTGTAGAGTTCTGTGTTAGGGAGTCGTGGGATGTCGCTCGTATAAATATTGTAAAGTAGGGGACCCAATATGCTCCTTTGCGGGACTCCACTGCATATGGGTCTCCTTGTGGAAATGGTGTTTTTGATACGAACGACAAAATGCCTATTCGTGAGATAAGACGTTATGATTTGTTCGAGTGTAGGAGGAGCCCCAAAGTGTATAAGTTTGTGTATTAGTCTAGGTATCCACACTCTGTCGAAAGCCTTAGCAATGTCTAGGAAGAGGGCTATTGAGCGTTTCTGTTTGTTTTGTGCTGTTTTAATGGAGTCTACGAACCGTAGTAGTTGATGGGTGGTGGAGTGTTTGGCTCGGAAACCAAATTGTTCTATTGGTATAATGTTGTGGGGGCTAATCCACTTGTGTAGGTGCATAGAAATGCGATACTCAGCAACCTAAAAAAACACAGGGAGAAAACTGATCGGTCGATAGCTTTCAGCTTTTTACACCGGTTTCTTTGGTTTGTGTATATTTGTAATCACTGCGATTTTCCAAGGAGAATCCAGATCCTAGATTAAGTGAGTGATTTATTATAAAGTTGTGAGTGAGAAGATTGTGCGTAGGGGTAGTTTCTTGAGAATAGTGTTTGTAATGCCGTCAATGCCCGGGCTTTTTTTGAGTTTGGCTTTTTAACATATTCTAAGATGTCAGAGGGCCCATTGATTACAGGCCCCTAAGATTACAAGCCCATTCGCAAACACACACCTTGTGTGTGTTTGCGAAAGGGCTTGTAAGGAAATTTTGTATCGTAGTGTCAAATACTTGTTCTGTTGAACTGTGATGTATGTCATTATTGGTGAATTGACGCTGAAAATGATCTGCTTTTTCAGCATCTGAATATGCAATCCCTGCCCGGCCTTCAATGGGCGGAATGTATGTTTTATTCTCTTTTAACCTTTCGACAGCTTTCCAAATGGAGCAGTTGTCTGAGGATAGAGAGGATAGATATGTGTTCTAAGATTCGTTTTTGTGTTTGCGAAATTGAGTTCGGAGTTGGCTGCAAGCATTGTTGTAAATATTTTTGTCAGCAGGATCTCTAGTCTTTTGGAATATTTTTCTCCCATGGTTGCGAGTTTTTATTAATTTTACAATATTGTCAGGTAGTCGATGTCGACAATTTTCAGTTGCAATATGCCTTGAGTTTTTTTCAAAGGCAGCACTAATGGTATTATTATAGTGGGAAACAGCATTATCAAGTTGTATCCCCGAGGTAATGTTTGCGTAGTCAAGATGTGTGAAGATTAGATCGCAGTTGAATTTCCTCCAATCAGGAATGAGTCTGCGTGTTTGTGGTGAGACAAGGCGATCAATGAGAAAAATGAATTTAACCGGATTGTGGTCAGAGTTTAACATCGCGAGCGACGTTACCTCGAACCTATAAGGGAAACCCTTAATTAATCCGAAGCCAATTTCACTAGTCCCATGGATGTCTGTCCGTGTAGGGGGAGCTGCTATCGTTACATCCAGGCGATTCGCCAATTTGTGTACAATGTTGCCAATGGAGTTGTTAACATAGCAGTTCCTAGGGGTATGTTTAGCGTTAAAGTCTCCACAGATGATAATATTGGAGTCGAGCAAGATAAGTTCAACGTCTCTTTTTCCAGCATTTGTGTCTTTGTTTCGCCTATTGGGGGGTATATAAATGCTGGTATCGCAATATTTTCTTCTTTCACGGGTTACCAACCCTCAGTTCGATAATAACAGTCCCTTAGTCAGTCATTATGCATGCGGGGTACTCGGGGTATGTTTTTACGTACATAGGAACAAAGCAGTCCGAAAAAAAACAACTGTTTCGAAGACAAACTATTGATTTAAAAAAATGGAATGAAAACATATACAGATAAATTATAGTTTATGTCACTCAGTAAGAATGCAGTTTTTATGTGGTGAAAGAATTTTTCAAATATAGCTGCAATGATCCGGAGATCACCTCGAACATATAAATACACAAAAATCCACCCTTTCTCTTTATAATGTTACCAATTCTGTAAATAGTAATTATTGTAGTAACGTAACCTGTAAATAGTTTCTCGTAATGAATATACAGCCCCTGTACATTCGGCTGATGTATACGCCCCCCCCCCTATTTTTTTTCATTGATAAAATTTGTGAATGAAATCAGGTAACGTTCTACGAATTTCGAGAAGGATTTCGAATGTTGTGGAAACCTTTCGATGTTTAAAAAAGCGTCCCGCGTGATAAAAAGTTGAGTTTCGATTGAGAATTTGTACTGAGAGTGTATTAGCTTTGTTTATTGCGAGGCATTTCGCTGTGTTGTTTTCGTATTTGGAAGTAAATACGTGTGTAAAGGTTGAGTTTACGGTGTTGTGTGATAATTGCTTAATTGCTGATGAATAATTTAGCAGTTGTTGACGATCTTTCCTGTACATAGTGTAAATAAATTTCCTGTATTTTTCATCAAGAACTGTGTCGTCCTTTCAAGAAAGTTTGAAGCCGCACCGGATCCGTTAAAATTGGCGCCCAACGTAGGGCTACTTCAGGACTTTCTTGGAGTAAGTGTGACTTTGGACATTTTTTCATAAAAACTTTTTGAATTTGGACTTTATTTTTATGGTGATTTCTCGCGCAATGGATTAACAATTAAAACAACTTCTTGACGCAATCAACTCTGTGAAGGGTGATATGGCGGCTAATCAAGAACAATTAAAAAGTGATCTGACAGCAAGTATGTTGGCAAATTAAGACCAGTTAAAAAGCGATTTAACGGTGCTGAAAAAGGACTTAACGTCTAACCAAGAAGAAATTAAAAACGACCTTATTTCGGTAAGGACTGTGATGGAAAATAAATTTAATGACATAGAGCATCGAGTTGATGCTATTCAAGAAAAATTTGATACCGTTAAAAGCCGATTCAATGCTGTAGAAAATAAATTTGAAGAAGAAGATAGAAGACTTCATCTACTTAAAGAAGAGATCTTTAAGGACGTGGAAAGGAGATTGGCGACCGCGGAAAGCAGCTCTGTACAGTTTGGCGCTCCCACATCGGTTGTTCGACCGTCCATTAAACTTGCCACATTTGATGGGAAAACTTCGTGGCAGGTTTACAAAACTCAATTCATGATAGTGGCGGAAGCAAACGGATGGGACTCTGTTACCAAGGCCTGTCATCTTGCAGCATCCGTGAGAGGTGACGCAGCGGACATTCTCCAGATCTTTCCGGACAGCCACGTCGCCCTCACATCTGCGTTGGAGCTTCGCTTCAGTGAGAAGTGCCAGAAAGATTTCAGCCGACTCCAGTTGAAGTCCCGTTTCCAGAAAACCGGGGAAACCCTGCAAGAGCTAGCGGCGGACGTCGAGAGACTGTCTCATCTTGCTTTCTGCGACTGTCCTGCGGATGTTCGAGACAACATGGCACTCAACTACTACATCGACGGGGTCGAGATCTTTAAATCCAGAAAGCTCTACGGATGGCGGATGTCAAAGACCTGAATTCTGCTGTTGTGTATGCGATGAAGTTGGAGACCGCATAGCAAGCAACCCGCAAGGATCGCCCTTCAATCCGCGGCGTGAAAACTGATGAGCCTGATCCGGTTTCGTCACGCTTTGCTGAACTGGAAAAGCAAATAAAAGAAATTGCAGGAACCCTCAAAAGGATTTCGGCTCCCAAGGACCAAAATCGACAACCACTTAAGTGCTGGAAATGTGGCGGCGAGGGTCACTTGCGAAGAAACTTTGAAGCTCGCCAAGAAACCAGAGGGAAGAGCGCCTCTCCCTCTCAGGTCCAGGAAAACTAAGCCATGGCAATCTCGCGGGGCGGAGGTCGCCAAATTGGAACGAGCCCCATCTTAAAGTTTTCCAGATTTCATCGACGAGTGGCGGCAGTAATGGACTGTTTGTATACGCATATGTAAACGGGTTTCCCTGCGAACTGATTATTGACACTGAAGCCAATGTTACAATCATTAGAACAGATGTGGCTCGTCAATTTGGACTCTACATTCTAGGGACGCCGCCCTGCGTTACCCTCCAAACTGTGACAGGTGACAAGATCGAGATTGAAGGTAAAGTGAACTTAGAAATTGTGTGTAGAAATGCTACTTACCATCATACGGTATTCGTTGCTGCTATCACAGACCCCTTCATTCTCAGATTGAAATTTTTTAAAGAAGTATGACTTCAACCTCGACTTCAAGACTAATGAGCTGCACTCGATGAGAGAAGACATAGCCGTTTTCCCCGCAGAAAGTGATGTAAAATCCGCTCATCAAGTAATAGCCCAAACAGATTTATCGATTCCCTCAAGGTCACAATCATTAATACCTGGCTCCATTGAAGAAAACAATAGTTTTCGATTTAGACTCATTGAATACCCCAACTTAAGCAATAACCCAAAAGGAATGCTGGTAGCATCTACGCTTGTGGACCTTTCTAAAGATGTAATTCCTGTGCGAGTCGTCAACGTGAGTGAAAGGCCAAGGAATATCCGGAAAGGTGAAGTGTTGGCACCTTGTACTCCAGTAAACTGCATCATTAGAAAAATCAATTCCCCTGAGACTGTGTCTTCTGAGTCCTTGACATCGAAGTTAATTGGGAGTGCGCCGTTATCGAATGATCAAAGAACTGCTGCGGAACAATTGGTGGACGACTTCAAACATCTGTTTTCATCTACATCGGAGGATGTGGGCCGGACGAATTTAACGCAGCATAGGATCTATACTGGAGAACACCCCCCTATTAAATAGCATCCAAGACGACTACCGTTTGCCAAGAAGGAAGAGGTTGAGACCCTCCTGAAACAAATGCTGGAGAATGATGTCATCGAACCCTCGTCCAGCCCTTGGGCCTCTCCCATCGTCTTGGTCCGAAAGAAAGATGGCTCCACTAGATTTTGTGTCGATTACCGATGGCTGAATGAAATCACCAAGAGAGACAGATACCCTCTTCCAGGGATAGACGACACCTTGGACACTCTTACCGGACACAAGTGGTTTTCGACCCTGGACTTGAAAAGCGGCTACTGGCAGGTTGAGATACACCCTGCTGACCGAGATAAGACAGCGTTTACAACTGGACAAGGCTTATGACAATTTAAAGTGATGCCCTTCGGCCTCTGCAATGCACCAGCTACGTTCGAGCGTCTTATGGAGACAGTGTTAAGAGGACTTTCCTACGAATCCTGTCTGGTCTACTTAGACGATATCGTTGACGTCATCATCGTGGGACGCAGTTTTGAAGAACATCTGGCAAATCTTAGGAGGGTGCTGCAAAAGCTTAAGGAAGCCAATCTGAAGTTAAGCCCGTCCAAATGTAATTTGTTCCGCCGGGAAATGAACTACCTTGGTCACATCATTCTTCTGAAGGTGTACAAACCGATCTAGAAAAGGTATCTGCGGTCAAGAGTTGGAGTCGTCCCGAAAACATCCATCAGCTGCGAAGTTTCCTGGGGCTCTGCACGTACTACAGGAAGTTTGTAAAGGGTTTTTCCAACATTGCACGACCTTTGCATAACCTGGCGGAGAGCAAGCAAAAGTTTGACTGGTCCAAAGAATGCGAAGATGCATTTCTACGACAGAAGGAGGCTTTAACATCAACGCCTATCCTCGCCTATCCTCAGCCTAAAAAATCCTTCATCCTGGACACTGATGCGAGCAACGAGGGCATCGGAGCTGTTTTATCCCAAGAAATTGACGGCAATTAACATGTCATCGCTTACTGGAGCAAATGCTTATCAATGTCGGAGCGAAATTACTGCGTCACCAGAAAGGAGTTACTGGCCATAGTGAAAGCTGTAGAACACTTCCATCATTACCTCTACGGCCGAAAATTTCTGCTTCGGACAGATCATGCCTCGTTAACTTGGCTTTTGAACTTCAAGAATCCAGAAGGCCAGATAGCCAGGTGGACTTCCCCGATCAAGGATTTCAGATGTTCTGAAAGAAATACATAGTAGTGCGACTGGAGGACATTTTGGTGTCTTGAAAACCCGCGATAAAGTTCGGGAGCGCTTCTTCTGGAGCAAGGTGAAGGATGACGTGGAGAAGTGATGCCATTCTTGTGACGCCTGTGCTGCTCGTAAAGGACCGAAGAAAAGAAGCAGAGGGAAGCTACATCTGTAAAACGTTGGAGCTCCTTTTGAACGAATTGGGATCGACATCCTGGGTCCTCTACCAAGAACTGCTGATGGGAACAAATACGTACATTCTTGTTTCCATCGACTATTTCACCAAATGGCCCGAAGCGTATCCCATTCCAGATCAAGAATCTACCACCGTAGCAGAGACTCTAGTTCAACATTGGATCTCGAGATATGGAACACCTTTGCAGATTCATTCCGATCAAGGGAGGAATTTCATCTCTGCTGTGTTTAAGGGCCTATGTCAAATTTTCGGAATTGAGAAAACTAGGACAACACCACTACACCCACAATCGGACGGCATGGTGGAGAGATTTAACCGCACAATCCTGAATAATCTCTCGCTTATGGCATCCAGAAATCAACAGGATTGGGACAAGAAGCTACCTTTGTTCCTGCTGGCCTACCGCAGTGCTGTCCACGAGACTACCGGATTTGCCCCATCTCAGATGCTCTTCGGACGAGAGCTTCGGCTACCTTGTGATCTCGTCTTCGGTCGTCCTCCGGATGCGCCTTCATCGCCTGAGGAGTACATCAGGATCTCCAGGCCCGGTTGGAAGACGTTCATAACTTCGCACGAGAACGAATCATTATCGCGGCGGAGAAGATGAAGACCCGATACGACACAAGGTCTACTGGACATGAATTCAACGAAGGCGACAAGGTTTGGTTATGGAATCCCCTCCGACGGAAAGGTCTTTCACCCAAATTGCAGTCGTTTTTAGATGGACCCTATAAAGTTCTTAACCGACTGAATGACGTCGTAGTGAGGATCCAAAAATCACCTAATGCAAAACCTAGGGATGTACATTATGATCGGTTAGCCTCATACTATGGCCATAGTTCATGAGTATTACGTAAACAACCATGGTTGATAACATAAAAGTTGTAGATAATTTTTTTGCTTTTAATGTTTAGTAATATTTCTTGTTATTATTGTGTTTCCTATGCATTATTGGTTATTATTTAATGTGTGTTTTTGTGAACTTGTGATAGAAGTTTGGTACTCTTTCTGGGGATTGAACTGCCTGGGACGATCAGTCTTTAGGAAGGAGGAAATGTTACAAATTCTGTAAATAGTAATTATTGTAGTAACGTAACCTATAAATAGTTTCCCGTAATGAATATACAGCCCCTGTACATTCGGCTGAAGTATACGAACCCCCCCCCCCCCCTATTTTTTTTTCATTGATAAAATTTTAGAATGAAATCAGATAACGGTCTACGAATTTCGAGAAGGATTTCGAATGTTGTGGAAATTTTTCGATGTTTATAAAAGCGTCCCGCGTGATAAAAAGTTGAGTTTCGATTGAGAATTTGTACTGAGAGTGTATTAGCTGTGTTTATTGCGAGGCATTTCGCTGTGTTGTTTTCGTATTTGGAAGTAAATACGTGTGTAAACGTTGAGTTTACGGTGTTGTGTGATAATTGCTGAATTGCTGATGAATAATTTAGCAGTTGTTGACGATCTTTCCTGTACATAGTGTAAATAAATTTCTTGTATTTTTCATCGAGAACTCTGTCGTCCTTTCAAGAAAGTTTGAAGCCGCACCGGATCCGTTACAATATTAGTACAGATATAGCTTTAGAGTTAACAAACCTAGCATAAAAAGAATATATAATGAGTTTCTTTATTTACATGAGTTAACGCACACAACTGTTAAGATCATCGGATAATTTGAAGTCCTCAATAGCACCCAAATAATGCCAGATCTAAATTGATCAAAAATGCAACTGGTGTCATTATTAAGCAAAACATTGAGAATTTGTTGCGTTCGTAAAGTGTTGATTAGTTTTGACACAAAACTGAAATTGGACCATAATTTTATTAAACGTAGTAAACAACGAGAAAAAGATTGTTATAAATACAGTTGCAATAATGAGTTGTCAGCAGTACAATATTATTTGCGAGAATGCTTCATGTAGCAAAAACAAAAATAGAGCGTCACCATATTAAATTCCTTGTTATGTTCTTTGCATTCCGCCAAACGCATTCCATATGTCAGCTCAGTTGCCTCTAACTAAGAGAAGAATTTCATTACACGAGTATCTTCCTTCGTCTGTGTCTCAAGTAGAACGAAATAAAGTTTTCATAATCTCAGTAGTATCTTTAAAAATTTTCTACGTAAATGAAAAACATATGATGTGAGAAAAACATAAATTTGAAGGGCAGAAAGCAAGGAATATAGTGAAAATTACTGTAATTTCTCTTATTATCCAAAAAGAAGACACGTTTAGAAAATGTATGAAATTTCCTGTCAATCTTAAGGCAAAAATATTTCTTTGTTTCAAAAAATAAATAAATAAATAAATAAAAAGTACAATTTTAGACAATGGTATTTTTATAATTATAATTTTATCAAAGCAAAGCGCATTCTTGCGTTGAACCGTTACACATGACAAAAGAAATTCTGAAATGTCACAAATAGTTACGAGCAACGTTCCCGGATTTTACAAACGCGTTATCAAATATATTTACATCATTTTTATAACTATATATGGTTCAATACTTACATTTCTATGAGGCTAATGGGGATTAAATAAGCAATCCAATAGATTCATATTATGAAATTATAAAAAGGTCCATTGTTTTCAATTAGTTATGGTTTAATTTATTGAACAACGTTCTATGCGAGGGACCAGCCAGACCCCATCCGTGTTTCTAGGGTAAAACCAAATACACTGCACACCAAAAAACAAAAATAAACCGGACAGATGAAAAACAATAAAAATTTTAACTGTTTTTCAAAAAAAAAAAAAAACGTTCCTAAATCGCTTTCTGGCATCACATAATCGACCAAAAAGCAACGAATCCGGAAAACAAAAAGAATTTTAAAAAATTCATGAATTGAGCTGGATTAGCATGATCTTTCCTTTGTGACCTTCAAAGTAGCGTTTTAAGTGTAGTGACGGTCCCTATATTTTTTTTTGTTAATATCTTCTGTTTTACGGCACGAAATGCAATGAAATTCCCTTACCCAGGCTGCATTTTGCTGTCTAAACATTATTATGCAGTAAAAAGTAAGAGTTCCAGTAGAAAAATTAAGACTTCAAGCTAGTTTTACTTTGTATATGGTCGCTTATAAAAATTTTACTTATGTAGTTTTAAAGAGGACTTTAAACCATGTCGGATAACACCTTTCTTTCATTTCTAGCAAGTATGATGGCTGAATAATTAAAAGTGTTTCGTTTTTTTTTTTTTTATGACTGTACTATGTGGTACGCTGCTGAAAATAATCAGTGACGTTGTTGAATTTTCTTACAGTGTGAATAGCCACTACTGGATCTGTAAATAATCCAATTGCTTTCATAACTTCGGCCATTACTAGCTAATTGTACAATTATAAGATTCAGTTCCGGCTTGAATATTATATATAAATATAAATTAGAAAATAAATAATTACATTAAGAATTTCTGTTACTTTAATAGGAAAACCGAAGGATCGATAAAAATATGAAAAAAATACGTCGATAGGAGTAGACTACTAAAACATAGATTCCCAACAAGTTAGTGTTAACAAAGCGGTGTTTTTTCAAACAAATGCGTCTTTAAGCCAAAATAAAGAATCCCGCCTATTTCAGAGTAGGTATTAAAAAATACCTTTGCGTATGAAATACCATTTGTAATTAGCCAGTATGTTTAATATTCTCAGCATTTCTAGTCTCAATACATAAAATTGGTCAAAAGTAGTAAAGTAGCCACAAATGGTTGCCGTAGTCTTGTCTATTTACAAAAAAAATTCTGGTGCAATTTTTACAAAATCTGGTTTGCAAATGTTCTGCATGTCACCTTAATAGTTTTATATTTTGAAAAGCCTCACCCTCTGAAGAAAAGCGTATTTAACTAGAGGATGAACTGACGTTGAACAAACACTCTGAATGATATTTTAAACTCTTCTTGAATCAATGTAATGGCTCAGTACGCTAATGTGGTTTTAAATGTTAAAAAGTTTTTTTTTTTTTTTTGACATCTTTTGTACCTCAAAGTTTGGTTCCTTTATTATTTTTTTCACTGTATCTGTTACCTCAAAACTTGAAATTGGTGAATGTCGACATTCACCGGTAAATCATCGGAAACATTCCGTTTTTCTTTAGTGAATGTTTAGATTTACCGGTTACTAGCGACATTTACTAGATTTCGGACTTTTACAGCGACATTATATTTTATTAAACGTCTACTTCAAGTTTACTATGAAGTAACAACTTTACTATATTTGTGTATACTACTATACACAAATACTATACACTATATTTGTGTTTTATTTTCAGATCTTGTTCCAGGCTATAAAATTGCTGAAGTTCAGAACCTAACACAGTTCCTAGATTCTTATGTTAATCCATCCGAAAATTTAACTTTGATTCCTCCTGGTTTCAAATTTAAATTACCAAAATGGGCAAAACTCAGACCAAGACTTTAACATCAATCTGAGGGCTTCATTGTGACACCTGAAAGTGTCTACGTAATTCTAAGAATTGTTTTTACAATGATTAATTACTCTATTGCAAAATTGATATAACCAAAACATATCTTCGGAAGCAAATAAAACTACAACTAATTTCAAAATGGAGTAAAACTCATTTATTCCATCTTTTGTTTTCCCAAAGCTCCGTTTAATCTGAATCAAACTTGAAAATTCAGAATCTTTCATTTAGTTGTAACAGATTATGAATTTAAATTATAATAAAAGGAACGTAACTATAAAAGTACCCGAATTATCCAGTTTTTCGATAATTCGGATTGCCTATAAACTCCGTCAGTCGAGATAAAGGAGGATGCGCTGCAAAGGTCACATAATAAAACATTTTCAGCTCTTAAAGTTGAAAGAAAACGAATTTAACTTCTGAAAAATGGATATGGCTGTCTATGATTTTAAAAAAATAAATAAATACAGTAAAAGAACAATACAACGCTCTAAATGACTAAACGTTTGATTTCTAAATAATTCCGTGATTGAAAAAAAAAAACCCAAGAATCTATTAAGTGCATTTAAGTAAACAGATTTTTAGTAATATTTCTTTAAGTAGCCGCACACTTAAGCCTACTTCCAATTTAAACACTTCTTCATTTCTTTTTTTTTTAATATACTGATAGTTTTAATGCAAATAATCCTCAAACTATGTTGCAATAACATGAGTATTTATATATAAGTAACAATTCGAGATAGTGCACATTAACAATTGATTTATTCACTTTTTTGACAACTGTCGTTCTTGAAAATGCGCATTTAAAACTGCAAACATGCACTGTAAAACCAATTTCGAATCGTTCCTGGTGAATAATGGGCAGCAAATGTGTCCAAATTATACGAGAAACATATGTTGCAAAAAACAGGAACTTTTCTGCTAAAAGCCAGTAACCTACCTGCAACTATTCTGCAATGTTTCTGAAGAGCTTAGAAATCTTCCGCGTTAAAGCTAGTCATGGGCTCTAGAATCATCTGAGAAAACTTAAATACGTTTTGAGTAACATATTGATCCCTTCCTGAATTACAAATAAAGCTCCAAAAGAATTTTTGCAATTGTGGCCAAAACTAAGCTAGAATTGCAAGTATATATGAGGAGTTCAGAGCCCTCTAACTAGTGAAGTATTAGACGAAACATTGCCAAATTACATCGGCGTACACAGTAGACGATGGAATTTCTGAAAAAAAAAAATATATATATATATATATATAAAACTCGCCACCAGGGGACATTTTGGCATTGAAAAGGTGTATCACTTTGAATATTGAAGGATTAAATGCTAACTGACAAAATATGCATCAATTTTATTCACAAAATATGACATTAGCTAACAAATGGGTTCCAATATGATCAGCATCGAGATTTTCCAGGTACACTGCATACAATGTACAATATTTTCCACACATCCGGGGGGAGGGGGGATTAATTCCGCATACCTGTAAAGTTATTTGAGTTTTCAAAATTGAGATTATATGTCGTAGATACACAACACCATTATGAAATCCCCATGACCAAACCTTGCAAGGTGAAAGATTGGGCGACCACGGTGGCCATACCGTAAGAAATGAAGGAGTACTGAAATTGCTATCAAAGAAATGTTGCCGCCATACGCTCAGTACCTAAAGCTTAACCTAGGATGGTGCACCATATTACATAAGTATTATTCAAGAAAGAAATCCTTGCTGCCGAGCCGAAATTTCTTTTTGAATACTTTTGTTATTATTCTTCTCTTGTTACAAATTGAAATTTCTCGTTGGTGTCATTGAAACTCATTTGTAAACAACAAACATTTGTTGCAAAGAAGATGTGTGCTGCGTTTTTTAGCATTTAATTCTTCAGTATTCGCAAGTAATACACTTTTGCAGTGCTAGCATTCTCCCTGGTGGTGACATTTGGTACTATTTTTCTATTGTAGAAATCAAAATCTCATGGTCTACTCACGCTTATAAAGTTTGACTGTGTTTCGTTCAATACTTTATTATCTAGCGGGCTCTGAACACCTCACGTTATTTTTTAAACCACCCTGTATAAGAAACGTCCCTGCAAAAATAGGGACAAAAATATTACTGAAAAATAGAGGAAAAAATTAAACCTAAAGTTTAAAAAAAAATGCATTCATTTTCAAACAAGATCATATGAAACAAGATCAATAACTACTGACGTCTCTTATCACTCTTCAGGTATCTAATTACGAGAAAAAAAAGCTAATAGGTTATTAAACGAACGTTGCAATTTACAGAAACTTTTCTTTTATTGTATAAATGTCAAAATTATCTCCTCACTTGTTATTTTTATATCGAAATTAAACTTGACGACAGCTGCTATTGATTTGTATTGCTCGTTCTGTTTGGTTTAACTATAATTGCTTTTATTTTATGATCCAAACTTAAGTACTTTTCTACACGACCGTTCTTTACTTGCTTTAGTATATAATTTCACAGTTATTACTTAGTTTCATTTTCCTTGTATTTTTTTCTGCGGATAAAACATGAAGCTAATACAACAATAGTACTTCTCTCTTCTGTTCTTTTTCTTTTTATTTTCTTCTCCTTTTATCTTTTTTTAATTTTAACTTTTACTTAATTATACAAAACTTGCAATACATTACTTATTTTGGCTCATTTTTGCGTGCTTTTTCCGTTTGTTGCTTTGGTAATACCCCTTTAAACTAATGAGAAAAGTAATTTAAAAAAGTTTTTTTTTTTAACGTGTTTTACTAAAATCTTTCTTAATATTATGTATTAAATGAAAGACATCATAGCAAATATTTGGTACCTTAGTTTAGAGGCAAGGAAAATGTTTGTTTCAATTACATACGTATCTTTAAAATAGTTTTTTTTTTTTTTAACTAACTCGGAAGACAGCATAAAATTTGTTGATTACTTCTTAAAACACAAAGGTAATACAGTCTGGTTTTGATTTAAAAAAAATAAATAAATAAATAAAAATGCTTGATTTTAAACAACGCATCGTTTTTGAGACGAAGAAGAGTAATTTCATTTCTGGTAAGGATTTAAACGGGAATATTTTAAATAGCTATTCCTTTAAATTGTATTGCAAAATCACACATGAAACGGAATACCGAAATATTTGAAATAAGAAAAATAGGAATACAAATTCAACATTATTTAGGAAATAAAACTGAATACATGCCGAGTAAGTACGCGTTAAATCTGTACGTAATAGAATCTTATGAACGTTCTAATGCAGTTGACTGAGGTGCAACATGGTAGATATTTTCCGTCGCCTTAAGTACTGTACTGTTCCTAACTTGAGGAATCACAGATACATAGGAGCTTCCGTCTATCCGAGGTATCTTGAGAATTTAGGTTTGTTTAAGGCGTCTTAGTGTTAGTTCTAATTGTTGGCTGGAGGTTGGAGAAAGGGAAATAGCTATGAAAAAAAATGTACCATAAACAAAAGAAGTTAATAAGGAATCATGATTTTTACTTCCTTTTACAAAAAATGAAGTATTGTATTCGCGAAAAAAAATTTCACTCAAAAATTGGCCTTAATTTCCATTTTTCTCATCCCCGAATGAATGTTGAGTTTTTTTTTTTTTCTACCTGACCACACGTGAATATATGCATAGGAACCTACAGACACCCCGAAACATTTTGACGACCCCCGAGTTAATTACAACAAATTTTCTCTTGACGTCCGTATGTACGTATGTATGTGGGTATGTGCGTATGTGTGTATGTATCTCGCATAACTCAAAAAAGGTATGTCCTATAAAGTTGAAATTTGGTAATTAGACTCCTAGTGGGGTCTAGTTGTGCACCTTCCCTCTTGGTTGCATTCGGATGTTCCTAAGGGGGTCGTTTTTCCCTTTTTGGGGGAAATCATTGTTACTTTCGATGTAAGCTCAAGTGGTGTAATAATTTGTCGGACGCTTGGCGATATATCACCAGTATTTTGGTTGCCAAGTTTTGTCGGCAACTTAGCGACAAATTTGACGATTTTTTTTTCAAATTTTAAATTTGGTTTCAATTTTGCCACTGTTGGTGATATTTAGAGAGTAAACAATTGAATCACATTAAAATTGCCAGTCATGAGAAAATGACATTAAATTGGAATAAAAGGAAGTCATGAGATGCACACATTAGCTCGTTTATATCATTAATTTCCTATGTACAAACTTTTACAAAAGTTGAATAAAAATAATTTTTAACACTCTCAACTAACACGTTCTTCTCATATTACGTTTCTAAATCATAAAAATGTTTGAAATAAAGAATTATCCTGCAAAAACACGCCATTTATAATCAAAATATGGCAGCACAAAAATGTATGATACATATTTTCTTACGTAAGCAAATAGTTTTTACGCAGCCTTTATTTAAAGGCATATAAAAATTTTTCTTCCTTTCGATAAAATAATCTGTTCTACACTTGTTCTAAGACGTTCATAAAAGAAGAGCTGGGATTTCGCTGAATAAATACACGTACGTGTTTGCTGCATCGTGAAATATTTACATAAACAAATATTTAGCGCAGAAAACGCAAACATTCTTTACAAACTGTTGCAATTTTGAAATATTGTTCATCTTTTGTTGTAATATGAAAAATGCTTTTTCAATTCCGACAGAAAAAAAGAGATACATAGGAGAACATTGTAATGTCTTTTGTAAGGAAGCTGTAAAGAGGCGTGATTTAAAGAGCAAGTTTACTTTTTATCAGAAGGAAGTAAGTTAATATAGAAACTGTTTCTGTTGCTTTTCGGATGTTTTTTTTTTTTTTTTTTGCATAAAGGTAAGTTATCATTTTTTTGAAATTTTTCTTTTCTGGTTAATGGATATCGAATGTGAACAAAAGGACTGCATTTGTGTTTAAAAATATGCATCTTTTAAACCCTTTGAGAACCATATGGATATTTTTCATATTTAAAAGATCTAATAAATGGTGACAAAAATAACATGTACGTCAAGTTTTGAGAAAATAATGTAACTAGATTTTGGGCGAATTGATGGGACATTTGTGTCTAAATAAATCCATTAGAGCTGCAAAATTTCAAATAATTTGAAAAATTTTATTTATTTATTATTTAATTCATAAATAATTTAATAATGATGATATAATGTACTGTTTGATAAAAGGATGCACTTGAGTAAAAAACTGGAAATGAAAAGTTTCCTGAATCGCAAGAACTTGCGTGAATATCAACTTCTGTGTTTTGTGAAAAATATTTTTATCTACCAGTACAAAGATAGACTTAGCATCTTTATATACTGTGTCCCGTATTTCAGCATTGCTATTTCACGTTAAAATTACAAAATCTGGTTAATTTAGAAACTTAATTCCAGCTTCTATAAAAGATGAAAAAAGAAACAAAGGGCAATAATTTTGTTTAAGAAATCATTCGACTACCAAATGCATCAGTAATTACAATAAGTAAGAAAAAATGCGTAAAAAGTACATGCCTCGTGAGAAGGACGATACTTAAAATTTACACCCCACCCATACAAAAAAAAAAAAAAAAGAAAGAAAACAATGCCGCATGTTAATTAAGTGAAAATTCATTAAGTTCAAATGTTTTTAGAAACACATATCCTTTGAGAATAACAGTTAAAAAAAAAGATACATAATATACTAATCTAAAAATGTTTTTCTTTTTTTTGCAAACTATAAAAGCTAACAAAAGCTAAAAATTATTGTGAGGATATCCATTAATAATTCATCAAAAAAATAATTTTGTTCGGAATTTGTTAATATCATTCACCCAGAAGTAAGCTGTTGTTCAAGGTAGCTTTGTTGTTAATTAAAATAATCACATTAAGCTACATATTAACTGATGAATAAATTAGAGAAATAATGAAAAACCGATTTAAATAATCGTGCAAATTTTTTTCTGAAAAAAAAATCTGTTTAAGTGCAATTAGTATTTCCGATCTTTTACAACAAAAAATAAGCAAAAATGTTCATAAAAGTGAAAAAATGTAACAACAACTTTAATTATTAACGAAAAAAGCTTTGAAAATAATGTTACAATGCATTTCGTTTCTTTTCACTCGTACTTTTCACAATAAAGATAAACCACGTTGCTGTAAATTACTGCTACAAGCCCGGCTCGTCATTCTTTACCTGGTGGCAGGGGATGGGGGTGGGGGGAGTCAAAGGGTATTTATTAGAGATGGGCAACGTACTTTTTCATGATCCGTTCATCAGAGCACCGTTCATTCTTTTGATCCGTTCATTCAACTCGTTCATTTATAAAAATGACAAATGATCTCTTTGCAGGACATAATCACGTACATTCAAAATAATTCCATAGATCAATAACATTCTTTGAAGGAAAGATAACCAAAATGATCTAAACGTAAGAAAATATGTCAGGGGGGGGGGGGCGGACACACACATATAAAATTTGAATCAAAAAAACTTTATTCAGATTTAGATGCATAAAACAATTAAAGTTCATTTTGTAAGATATTTCTCAGTCGCCGAATTGAAGATATGTTTTCGATTCCAAAAATTTCAGGTTCCATTTCAGCATGTCAAAAAATTAAGTTATTAAATTTTTCCAGCTATAACACTATATAGGGTGTTCCGTTTTAACCTGCAAGCCCTCTGTTTTCGCAACCGTTATTCCTAGATGCATACTTCCAACTGCAAAAGTGTTCCAAATCAAATGCAGAGTTTAGGTATTGAAAGTTTGAAGAAAAAATAAAAATGAGTCAAAAAATACGAAATTAAACTTTTTATGCGGGCCCTATGTCCCCTAACATATTTAGGGAAATAATCTCCATTGAAAAAATATTACTAACACAAAAAACTTGACATTTGTGCTACCAAAACTCACGGAGATATTCCAGTTGAAAGTTAGAACTGATGAAATTGGAACTTATTGCCCTTTCAGAGGAATGACAGGCTGTCGAAGTAAAAGAACTAAGTATTTATATTTTTCATTGGCTATTCCAAAATAAATGCAAATGATATGCCATGATACGCAAAAACACACTACAAGACCTCGAACAAGTTGAAAAACCACTCTTTGCACACATGTAATTTTAAGCCCTTATTAACCGTTATATTCCCCCCCCCCCCAAAAGGTGTTATTGACGGCGAATGTAAAGTGGCGAATATAAAGTCACAAACCGATGCGTTTCATATCTCGGTGAATATTAGTCGCGCTAATGTCAAACTTTTTGTTATTTATCAGTGGATATATTTCAATGGTGATTATTTCCCTAAATATAAGTTCGGGGACCTGGGGTCCGTATAAAACGTTACATTTCGTATATTTTGTTTCATTTTTATCTTTGCTTCAAGCTTTCCACATCTTAACTCTGAATCTGATTTCAAACATTTTTGAAACTGGAAGTATGTATCTAGGACTAACGGTTGAAAAAATGTAGGTCTTGCAGGTTAAAACGAAACACCCTCTATGTAATTATAGTATAACTAATAGACCACGCATAACGAAAAAATTAAAACCAAATACATATCGGTAGCTCAGACGGAGTACCAGCTAACTTAATTTAAAAAAAGACTTACCTAAAAATATTAGGGAGCTTCAAAATTATTCCACAGGAAAAATATTCGACAATAATTATCTGTAAAATTTAAAGCCAAATCAGTTTTGATGTTAGTTGATATTGATGATATAGGAGACGAAAAGTTTACCAGAAAAGTGATAAAAGGTATTTTTAGAAATAATTTTGGTTACAGAAAGCGTTAGAAGGATTTTAGCAGATACGTCGGACAGAAAAAGGAGTGGCAAATATTTTGTTCGTAACCCAAACAAGTTACACAAAACATTAACAATGGAAACATTAGAAAATTGCAAATTAACTGCAACAATAAAAGAGAAATGATGAGTAAAGTGGAAAATAAAAAGTTTTGGATGAATGTTTTGCACTGCACTGAAAAAAAGGAAATTTGAAATCGATTAAGAGTTAAAAATTTGAAAATTGAGAAATTTTAGTAAAATTTTTTAATTAAAGATGAAAAATGCGATTTAACACAAGTGCATTAATACAATGTTTCAAACTGCTCACCGTTCAAAAGAACGATCGTTCATTTTTTAAGTGAACGAACGGATCCGTTCATTTTAAGGATTCGTTCTTTTTGACTCGTTCGTTCGTGAACAACACATCCCTAGTATTTATGTAATGCAATTTGTACAACAGACAACAAAACCATGGCCATTTATACGAAAATACATTATTTTTTGTAAGTCAGGGGGGAGGAATCATCCCCTCTTGACCCTCTACATGGCAACCCTGGCACTGCTTGCCATTATTTTTCAGGAATTTCAGGCCATTATTGTCCATATTCAATGCATGTATAAGGTTTTAAATGAGCAAACAAACGAACGCATTTTGACATGAACATTATCTCGCACGCAAAAACTGTATATTGTTTCTGTCAGCTATCAGTCGTATCTGCAAAACATAGTTTATACTATGTCGGAGCTGGAAGTGATTTATTTATTAATGAACTTTAGCAGAAGTCTTCTGAGACAGTAAGAAGCAAAGGGGTGTAAGTTGACACTTTCAAGTTTTGAATAAAATACGTTCTGGTCTTAGGTAACCTTTCATTGAAATGTTTTTCTTAACCACGCTGCATATAAGCACCTAACTGGATTACTGGTACTATATCTTGCCGAAAATCAGATGAGTGGTTCACCTACCATTAGTACTGGTTGTCTCCAAAACTTTAATTTTTGGCACTTACATCCCTTTTCTTCTCACTGCCCCATTTGTTATCCTCGTCTGTTGTGAAACAGACGAAAGTGCTTAGATTTAAAAAAACAAAATCAAACGTTTTAGACACTGTCTTTTTGTTTCGGGAATCTAAAAATCCTTAGTTAAAATTATTTTGTCCACTTAAGTTTTTAAAAATAAGAGGAGAAAATTAATTGAGAAGGTTAAAAGTAATGTAAAATACTTTTATTGCAAGGCATGACGAACTGCAAGAAGTGTGTGTGTGTGAACTAAGCGTGCTATGAGTCAGAAGCTAACGAATGAAATTAGCATATTTGAAATTAATTCTTTTATTGTCATATACCCTAACAGTTGGAGGTAACTTGCTTCTGACTGGAAGCAAGAACAACGAACGATCAGCGGAGAACCAAATGTGGTAAAATATTTGACTTTTTCACATTGCCACGCATTCCCCTGCAATATCGATGTTTCTTTGAAATTTTAAGTTTCTGTCGTGCTTTGATTTAAAAGTCCGATGCGGATTTAAAAATAGGGTATAGTAATTAATGCATCCCCAAAATAACAAATACCATCTAAAGGGAGTCCACAAACAATGTTACGCTTTGAAGGGGAGGGGGTTCGTGAAATTGTAACAATGAAAGGGAGGGGAACGTAACCAGAAGTAGGACGGTTTGTGACAATGCTGCTTTCTTCCTAGGTTTGCTATAATGAAGTAGATCGTTTTGCTTATTGTTTATGGACTAAAATGGGGTTAATAAGAAACCACACTCAAAAAACAAAACACACTACTTCATAGGAAACATAGTTAATAGGAAACTATCCTTAAACATCGAAAATAGAACCCCTTGAAAGGGACAGGTCGATTTGTCCAACATTATGGTTTTAAGACGACGTTTGATCCATACTTGTTTCTAGTATTAATAATTACGTTATAATATTCGCTGGTTGCTACGCCGTAAAACAATTGATGATAATTTAAGTGAAATGTCCCTTAAGGGGTAAATCTAAAAAATGAACTTAGTTCACAAATTCAACAAAAATGTATCGGGAAATGTTTACTGTAATGAAAAGTCATAGAAAAAAAAAAAAAAAACACTCGTTCGTATTCGAAGACTGCTGGCACTAAAGACACGTATAAGATGTTATTTTTTCAGGAATATTGTGTTCTACACAATTACATTAGTAAATTGCTGTTAAGGGGTCGTCTTTATATTAAAACGAGCATCAACTTCAAAATTTTCAAATAGAACTCTCTTTTTTTTTATCACATACTTATAATCATCATCATTTTTTAACTTTGAACAGAAAATTTTATTTCATTTGATTCAGCCATTAATTCAGAATTAAGTTTCGAAAAATTCCTCTCGTAATGTTGAAACGTATTTTGATATTTTTGCATATAACACAATAACTACAATAGGTACGGCAAAGATTTTTTTTTAATCAAAATAATAATCTATCCAATAATAAAAACATCATTTACAGTAGCGAAAATGTATATTTCGATTTTTTTTATGAATCATGATAACATTTTTTGAAGTAAAATGATTTGAAACCATATTATATTTTAATAGAAAAACAATCTAGAAGAGCTTTTATACGGGAATGCAAAATTTGAGCTAAAAATATTCAATGGTTTTTGCGCTAGGCTTAAAAATTCATTTTTCCTCCATTTAGGGGACCGTATACATTTTTAAAACTGAAATTATGAAAGTTGATTTCTTCGTAAAAAAGAACAAAATTGTTCACCAAAATAAGCAAAATAATTATAACGTTGTTTTTCTGTGTTAGAAATACGTCTATAAATGATAAAACGTATCAATGTCAATGCAGAGGAACAACATATTTATTGCAATTATAAGTTTTATGTGGATATCGAAAAAACATTAGTATGAAAATAATGCGAAACACTATTTCATTGTCTAATAAAATAGTATTTTACAGAACGTTTTAAATTAAAAGCTACACAAAAATATTTCTGTTTATTTTCTTCGTTTAGCCTTTTCAGTATATACTCCTTTTGCAAAACAGCAACTGTGAAACAAAAATTGCAGATACAACTTTTTCAAGGTTACATAAAGTAAAACCTCATCGTCTTGCCAGTAATGTTGCAATAGGCAGTGTAGAATGGCTCGTCTCAGTGATAATTTGTTGAAAGGTAAAATTATTGCCTTTCTCAATCGGGCAAAAGTACCCGAAAAGTAGCCGACTGTGTGAAATTTCTCCTTCAACAGTATTCAGACGGCTCAATACGTAACATCTGCTCTTACATCAGTTCGCTGATATTTACAAATTATTTGTGTGTAAAGTATTCAAATAGTTTTCAGTGTGAGGATTGGCAGTAGTGGGTTGCATGCTAGCTTTGACCCCCTTTTTGACTGCGTCAAAGATGAAACAAGACCTTACTTAAAATGTAAGCTTAAGTAGAGTTTTTGTTTATTTTTTATTATCATAAAAATACCATTTTTTAATTTATTTTCTCTGTCATAATCTCTTCATATAAAAATTATTCTCACAAGTCAAAACATGTATATAATTTCAAAACATTTTCTTTTTCTCTAAAAAAGGGAGGGAAAAAATGTTATTAAGTTGTTATCAAATACTTGATTTTATTAAATGCATGCTCTTCATAAACCAAAATCTGATTATTTGGCTTCAATCTAATGACTTTGTCCCAAATCACACGTTTCAAATTGGACCACAGTTTTATCTACCAGTTTGTTCACAATCTCAGCTTCAATGAGGTGACTTCTGCCTGCAGAGCAACTGGTTCCGAATTGTTGAATCATCAGCATGGAAGTAAGTGAAGGCTTAGAATAGACTATTCTGGTACGCTGCATGCAGTTCTACTTTACAAGCAGGCTTAGGGAATCCATCTAAAATATCGTTGCTGGAAACTGCATTTGGGAAATTACTGATTTAAAGTGCTACCAAGAGCCATTATATGTATAACTATAAACCACTAAAACCACCGATTGTTTTTTGGTGTTTAATGATACCACAACCTTTCGCATTGAATTTAGACTTGAAACAAATTCTCATTCGTTTTTTTTATATCAAAAAAGCGAATAGAATAGCTACTGGGTTTGTCCACTGTGTTAGTACACGGTTCACAAATTAAGTTCGAGCATGAAGGCTTTGATCGTTGACGGGTAGTTATATTTTCTTGTCTTCTGTTTTTTTTTATGTTGATACTTTGTTCATTTTCTGTTTAAAAGCCAATTTTCAAGGAAGATATAGGACTTGCTTTGCTCGAGCCCCAACTATATTTAATGCTGTGTGTTTCCACGTTCTGCAGGGGTGCGTCACACTTCTCATAGTTCATTGAAATTAAAAACGCGAATTCCAGTTTACATCAGAACTTTTATTTATTCCATATTAAACCCGTAGCATCAAGTGCAATACATTCATCAAACATATTTACATCATTTTTCTAAGTATAAAGCTCAATATTTACATTTCTATGAGGTTAATGAGTGAATGATTAAATAAGCACACCAATAGGTTCATATCATGGAAAGTCAAAAAGTTCCATTCCTTTTAATTAGTTATTATTCGATTCATACAAACAACGATCTGTGCGAGGAACCAGCCGGACCCCATCCGTCTTTATAGGGTTAAACCGAAATAAATACACTTCACTCTGAAAAAAAGGGGAACAGAGCAGAGAAAAAACAGTAAACATTTTAACTGTTTTTCAAAAAAAAAAAATAGTTTTCTACCCAAAATTGCTTTGTGGTGAAACATTATCGACCAAAAAGTATCGAATTACGAAAAAAAAAATCTTTAAAAAATCATGAATTGAGGCGAATAATCTAGATCTTTTCTTTGCTTATAATATGTTACCTTATAAGCAGTGACCTTGAAAGTAGCATTTTACATGTGGTGACGGTCCCTAAACCGTTTTTCGTTAATAACTTTTGTTCTACTGCACGGAATGCGATGAAATTATTTACTCTGCATTTTGCTGTCTAGAAATAATTATGTAGCAAAAATAGGGGTTCCCACTCGAAAATCCAAACTTCGTGCTAGTTTTAGTTTGTATATAGCCCCTTAACAAAATTTTACTAATGTAGTTTTCAGGAAAATTTTAAACCATGTCCGATGACATCTTTCTTTCTTTTGTAGCATGTAAAGGGTATCCCAAAATTAACGCAAGATTTGAATTTGCCACAATTTTTGCTGTGAATTGTTGGCAGCCACGGGAAAAGAACAATTTGACAGCTGGGAGTTTAGGGTTAGTAAAATGGAGTGTTATGCTATTATACAGCCAGCGAAACAATTCAATCACTGCATGAGGAATTTCCTGTTCGTGTACTCTCTAGTTTTGGTGATATGAATTGTACCCTAGATCGTGTGATTTTACATCATCAGACTTCTCCCTATGGAGTTATTTGAAGTCAAACGTCTATGTCAGCAATCCCACAACCACTTGCGCATTACCTAATTGCGATATCGAGCGCCAATAACAGTAAACTGCTTGATCCGCCCAAACTTTCATTATTTTTCAAATAATTGTTCGATATTGAAAACGCATTATAGAATCGAAAACGCTCCATTTGTAATAACCCTAGACCCTCAGCTGCCAAATTGTCCTTTTTTCAAGATTGCCCACAATTTATTGCAAAAATGGCGGCAAATTCAAATTTTGTGTTAATTTTGGGACACCCTTTATAATGGCCGAATAATGAAAAGTGTTTCGTTTTTTATTTTTTTTCTTTCTTTTTTCTATGACTGAACCTCCTTTTCCACTTTATTTGTTTTAATTTGTATTATTTAAATTTTCTCCATTTGAAGAATCAGAAATTCAAACATCCATCAGGTAACACGTCTATAGAATGGCCACCAGTTTTTTGCACGAGGTTTTTGCGCAAATACTGATTTTTGCCGCTTAATAGCGTTGGAACCCGCATGTCAGGTATTAGTCCCAAGATGGCGGACGTGTCGCTACTAATTCTACGGTTCAGAACTTAGGCTGGAGTCCTTTAAGAGTATATCGTCGCATCAGAGTAACACTAAGTTAACAAATTCCAAAAATGCCACTAAGATGTCTTACTGCTCCTCTGAGGCGACGATTTAAGTTCGTGCATCGAGTTCCAGGATGGTTCTAAAAACTTTTTCTTTCTTCCATAAATTATTTAGGATTATATTTTCTTAATAATAAAAGGTTGAAAGTACATCGACATCGGAGTAAAGCTGGTAACCTTTTCTCTACAGAGAGATTAGTTCGTGGGATGTGTACAACAACAAGGTAACTGCAAACGTTTCCAAATCAAGGCAATTGCAAAGAAAAAATCCATTAGGTTATTTCCGCATGATACCACAGTTAGGTAAATTCTTATAGACAGGTGCTACTAAGCATTTTCATAACTAAATTCGTTGAACATCAGAAGAAAAATCAATTCAATAACTTTGCAAGTTCACATATGAGAAAGTGAGACGCAAATGGATGCAAGTGGCAAAATTAAAAATTTGGAGATAATCAGTACAAATGGTAGGTGAACCTCTCCTCTGTCTTGGGGTAAGAGATTGTACTAGTAGCCCTGGTAGGTGCTGCTGCACAGCATGATTTAGAAAAAAAATTCAATGAAAGCCTACCTAGAATCTGACCTTTAAACGCGTTTTACTCGAAACTTAATAGTCCACTTGCATCCCTTTGCTTCTCACTGCATCACATCTAGTTGTACAACATGTCAGAATTGCAATATTTCTGTAACAACAATGCAAGCCAACACGTCTAGTCAATTTCTCATATTTTCTGAATATCGTAAAAAAACTGTACGTCTTTCACGAAGCAGATACATTTAGGTTATCTTGTTATAGTGTTCATCCCACGAATTGTACAATAACCTCGATAAATTTAATGTTGCTAGAAAATCCCCCGTCAAGGTATGATGGGGGAAAATTGCTTCTACATTTGAACAAAGCAATTTCCTGTTTGGTGATATTTTGATAGTGAGCTAACTCCTGTGGATGAACCCTAAATCCAGTAGATAGCGTTCATTGCTGAACGCTTTTTCTTTCCTTCATTCCCCTGAAACGAGTCTTACCAGTAAAACAGTTAAGTTTCCAGATCCAGTTCAGCTTTGTCAAAATAAAGCATTTCCCTGCATGTCAAACATTTGCCAAACTGTATTGTTAAAGTACCATGCCGTGGCGCGAGTTTCACTGATGGTGATGATGATGGTTTCCATTACAACAATTAATAATTCGTGATTGCTCAAAAAAAAAAAAAAACATTAACTTTTTTTTTTTAACTTTAAACGTTCCATTCCCCGTATTCAGGATGTCTCTATAAGTGTTGGGAGTCTAAAAATATATTGTAACGGATTCGGTGCGACTTCCACTTTCTTGAAATGAAGACACAGTTCTTGATAAAAACACAGGAAATTTATTTACACTATGTACAGGAAAGATCTTCAACAACTGCTAAATTATTCATCAGCAATTAAGCAATTATCACACAACACCGTAAACTCAACGTTTACACACGTATTTACTTCCAAATACGAAAACAACACAGCGAAATGCCTCGCTATAAACAGAGCAAAATGCTCTCAGTTCGAAATATCAGTCGAAACTCAACTGTTTATTCATCGCTAACGGCTTATATACACCGAAAAGAATTTTCCACAACATTCTTACCTCTTCGCGAAATGCGTAGACCGTTATCAAATTTTATCAATGAAAAGAAAAGGAAATAGGGGTCGTATACTTTAGCGGAATGAAAAGGAGTTGTATATTCATTACGGGAAACTATTTACAGGTTACGTTACTACAATAATTACTATTTACAGAATTTGTAACATTGCCCCCTTCCTAAGGACTGCACGTCCCGGGCAGTACAATCCCCAGAAAGGGTGCCAAACTTCTATCACAAGTTTACAAATATACACATTAATTAATAACTAACAGATACAGAAAACACAATAATAACAAGAAATATTACTAAACATTAAAAGCAAAAATTATCTACAATTTTTATGTTATCAACCATGGTTGTGTACGTAATACTCATGAACTATGGCCATAGTATGGGGCTAACCGATCATAATGTACAACCCTAGGTTTTGCATTAGGTGATTTTTGCATCCTCACTACGACGTTATTCAGTCGGTTAAGGACTTTGTAGGGTCCATCCCAATGCGACTGCAATTTGGGTGAAAGACCTTTCCGTCGGATGGGATTCCATAACCAAACCTTGTCGCCTTCGTTGAATTCATGTCCAGTGGACCTTGTGTCGTATCGGGTCTTCATCTTCTCCGCCGCGATGTTGATTCGCTCTCGTGCGAAGTTATGAACGTCTTCCAACCGGGCCTGGAGATCCTGGATGTACTCCTCAGGCGATGCAGGCGCATCCGGAGGACGACCGAAGACGAGATCACAAGGTAGCCGAAGCTCTCGTCCGAAGAGCATCTGAGATGGGGCAAATCCGGTAGTCTCGTGGACAGCACTGCGGTAGGCCAGCAGGAACAAAGGTAGCTTCTTGTCCCAATCCTGTTGATTTCTGGAAACCATAAGCGAGAGATTGTTCAGGATTGTGCGGTTAAATCTCTCCACCATGCCGTCCGATTGTGGGTGTAGTGGTGTTGTCCTAGTTTTCTCAATTCCGAAAATTTGACATAGGCCCTTAAACACAGCAGAGATGAAATTCCTCCCTTGATCGGAATGAATCTGCAAAGGTGTCCGTATCTCGAGATCCAATGTTGGACTAGAGTCTCTGCTACGGTGGTAGCCTCTTGATCTGGAATGGGATATGCTTCCGGCCATTTGGTGAAGTAGTCGATGGAAACAAGAATGTATTTGTTCCCATCAGCAGTTCTTGGTAGAGGACCCAGGATGTCGATCCCAAGTCGTTCGAAAGGAGCTCCAACGTTGTACAGATGTAGCTTCCCTCTGCTTCTTTTCTTCGGTCCTTTACGAGCAGAACAGGCGTCAAAAGAATGGCACCACTTCTCCACGTCATCCTTCGCCTTGCTCCAGAAGAAGCGCTCCCGAACTTTATGGAGTGTTTTCAACACACCAAAATGTCCTCCAGTCGCACTACTATGTATTTCTTTCAGAACCTCTGAAATCCTTGATCAGGGAAGTAGTAACTGCCACCTAGATGTTTTGCCGTCATTAGATTCCCATTTTCGGTGTAGCACGCCGTTCCGTAAATGGAGCGAGTTCCATAAAGCCCAGTATCTTTTTGTTGCAGGACTAAAGATGGAAACGTCCTGCCAGCTAGGTCGCCGACTGTCACTTTCCATGAACTCCAAAATTGGTTTTATGTCGGGGTCTTCAAGTTGATCTTTTCGAACTTGGTCGTCACTCCATGGATCAGGTTCTGATGATATTGGAGTAACTGTCACCTGACAGGCGGTAGGGCTAGTCGTTCCATACTGTTTTTCGATTCGGGAACAATAGTGGCAGTTCTCAGGACAGGGTCTTCTTGATAAAGCGTCAGCATTACCGTGAGATAACCCTTTTCGATGCTTGATCTCCATGTCATATTCCTGGAGCCGCTGGATCCATCTGGCTATCTGGCCTTCCGGATTTTTGAAGTTCAAAAGCCAAGTTAATGAGGCATGATCTGTCCGAAGCAAAAATTTTCGGCCGTAGAGGTAATGATGGAAGTGTTCTACAGCTTTCACTATGGCCAGTAACTCCTTTCTGGTGACGCAGTAATTTCGCTCCGACTTTGATAAGCATTTGCTCCAGTAAGCGATGACATGTTCATTTCCGTCAATTTCTTGGGATAAAACAGCTCCGATGCCCTCGTTGCTCGCATCAGTGTCCAGGATAAAGGATTTTTCAGGCTGAGGATAGGCGAGGATAGGCGTTGATGTTAAAGCCTCCTTCAGTCGTAGAAATGCATCTTCGCATTCTTTGGACCATTCAAACTTTTGCTTGCTCTCCGTCAGCTTATGCAAAGGTCGTGCGATGTTGGAAAAACCCTTTACAAACTTCCTGTAGTACGTGCAGAGCCCCAGGAAACTTCGCTGCTGATGGATGTTTTCGGGACGACTCCAACTCCTGACCGCAGATACCATTTCTGGATCGGTTTGTACACCTTCAGAAGAGATGATGTGACCAAGGTAGTTCAATTCCCGTCGGAACAAATTACATTTGGACGGGCTTAACTTCAAATTGGCTTCCTTAAGCTTTTGCAGCACCTTCCTAAGATTTGCCAGATGTTCTTCGAAACTGCGTCCCACGATGATGATATCGTCTAAGTAGACCAGACAGGATTCGTAGGAAAGTCCTCTTAACACTGTCTCCATAAGACGCTCGAACGTAGCTGGTGCATTGCAGAGGCCGAAGGGCATCACTTTAAACTGCCATAAGCCTTGTCCAGTTGTAAACGCTGTCTTTTCTCGGTCATCAGGGTGTATCTCAACCTGCCAGTAGCCGCTCTTCAAGTCCAGGGTCGAAAACCACTTTTGTCCGGAAAGAGTGTCCAAGGTGTCGTCTATCCGTGGAAGAGGGTAACTGTCTTTCTTGGTGATTTCACTCAGCCGTCGGTAATCGACACAAAATCTGGTGGAGCCATCTTTCTTTCGGACCAGGACGATGAGAGACGCCCAAGGACTGGATGAGGGTTCGATTACATCGTTCTCTTTCATTAGGGTCTCAACCTCTTCCTTCTTGGCGAACGGTAGTCGTCTTGGATGCTGTTTAATAGGGGGGTGTTCTCCAGTGTAGATCCTATGCTGCGTTAAATTCGTACGGCCAACATCCTCCGATGTAGATGAAAACAGATGCTTGAAGTCATCCACCAATTGTTCCGCAGCAGTTCTTTGGTCTTTCGTTAATGGTGCACTCCCAATTAACTTCGATGTCAAGGACTCAGAAGACACTGTCTCGGGGGAATTGATTCTTCTAATGATGCAATTTACTAGAGTACAAGTTGCTAACACTTCACCTTTCCGGATATTCCTTGGCCTTTCACTCACGTTGGCGACTCTCACAGGAAATACATCCTTAGAAAGGTCCACAAGCGAAGATGCTACCAGCACTCCTCTTAGGTTATTGCTTAGGTTAGGGTATTCAATGAGTCCAAATCGAAAACTATGGCTTTCTTCAAGGGAGCCAGGTATTAATGATTCTGACCTTGAGGGAATCGATAAATCTGTTTGGGCTATTATTTGATGAGCGGATTTTACATCACTTTCTGCAGGGAAAACGGCTATGTCTTCTCTCATCGAGTGCAGCTCATTAGTCTTGAAGTCGAGAGTGAAGTCATATTTCTTCAAAAAGTCCAATCCGAGAATGAAGGGGTCCGTGATATTAGCGACGAATGCCGTATGATGGTAGGTGGCATTCCCAAACACTATTTCCAAGTCCACTTTACCGTCAATCTCGATTTTGTCACCTGTCACAGTCTGGAGACTTACGCGTGCGATGTCCTAGGCAGTTTCAATCCAAATTCACGAGCCACATCTGTCCTAATGATTGTCATATTGGCTCCATTGTCGACAATCAGTCTGCAGGGGTTCCCATTTACATATGTGTAAATGAAAAGTCCATCACTGCCACTACTAGAAGAGGAAATCTGCAGAGCTCTGGTGGTGATAATTTCCTTCCCTCGCGTAGCTTGGCGAGCCGACAACTCCTTCGCAGGTGCCCTTCACTACCGCATTTCCAACACTTCTGCTCTTGTTTCTTTTGGGCTGTTATGCTGTTCAGATGTCTTGCCAAGTCACCGAGTTGTCTCTCAAGTTCAGCGAGATGGGACGACCTGGAATCAGACTCATCAGCTTCCTGAGTCCGGATTAGATGGCGATCCACACGGGTTGCTTCTTGGGCGGCCTCGTATCTCATCGCATATATCAAAGCGGATTTCAAGTCGTTTACATTCGCCATCCGGAGGGCCTTCTGGATCTCAGGATTGAGTAGTTGAGTGCCAGGTTGTCTCGAACATCCGCAGGACAGTCGCAAAAAGCAAGATGCGACAGTCTCTCGATATCCGCCGCTAGCTCTTGCAGGGTTTCCCCCGTTTTCTGGAAACGGGACTTCAACTGGAGTCGGCTGAAATCTTTCTGGCACTTCTCACCGAAACGAAGCTCCAACGCAGATGTGAGGGCGGCGAAATCCAGGCGCTGGCTGTCGGGAAGGGTCTGGAGAATGTCCGCTGCGTCACCTCTCAGGGATGCTGCAAGATGACAGGCCTTGGTAGCAGAGTCCCATCCGTTCGCTTCCGCCACTATCATGAATTGGGTCTTGTACACCTGCCACGAACTTCTCCCACCAAATGTGGCCAGTTTAATGGACGGTCGAGCAACCGATGTGGGAGCGCCAAACTGTACAGAGCTGCTTTCCGCGGTCGCCAATCTCCTTTCCACGTCCTTAAAGATCTCTTCTTTAAGTAGATGAAATCTTCTATCTTCTTCTTGAAATTTATTTTCTACAGCATTGAATCGGCTTTCAACGGTATCAAATTTTTCTTCAATAGCATCAAGTCGATGCTCTATGTCATTAAATTTATTTTCCATCACAGTCTTTACCGAAATAAGGTCGTTTTTAATTTCTTCTTGGTTAGACGTTAAGTCCTTTTTCAGCACCGTTAAATCTCTTTTTAACTGGTCTTGATTTGCCAACATACTTACAGTCAGATCACTTTTTAATTGTTCTTGATTAGCCGCCATATCATTTTTTAATTGTTCTTGATTAGCCGCCATATCATTTATTAATTGTTCTTGATTAGCCGCGAAACTTTCGGTCAAGTCACTTTTCACAGCATTAATTGCTGCCAGAAGTTGTTTTAATTGGTCATCCATTGCGCGAGTAATCACCATAAAAACAAAGTCTATAAATTCAAACAGTCTTTATGAAAAAAATGTCCAAAGTCACACTTACTCCAAGAAAGTCCAGAAGAAGCCCCACGTTGGGCGCCAATTGTAACGGATTCGTTGCGACTTCCACTTTATTGAAATGAAGACACAGTTCTTGATAAAAACACAGGAAATTTATTTACACTATGTACAGGAAAGATCTTCAACAACTGCTAAATTATTCATCAGCAGCTAAGCAATTATCACACAACACCGTAAACTCAACGTTTACACACGTATTTACTTCCAAATACGAAAACAACACAGCGAAATCCCTCGCTATAAACAGAGCAAAATGCTCTCAGTTCGAAATATCAATCGAAACTCAACTGTTTATCCATCGCTAACTGCTTATATACACCGAAAAAAATTTTCCACAACATTCTTACCTCTTCGCGAAATGCGTAGACCGTTATCAAATTTTATCAATGAAAAGAAAAGGAAATAGGGGTCGTATACTTTAGCGGAATGAAAAGGGGTTGTATATTCATTACGGGAAACTATTTACAGGTTACGTTACTACAATAATTACTATTTACAGAATTTGTAACAATATCTTAAAGATATACTCTTCTTGAACATCTATAGTTCAATATGTATATTTTTCCTTTATTTTCTCCGCATCACCTCAACACTAAGAAGGGGGGTTTAGTAAATTTTTGAATTGAAAAAACAGTATTTTCCATTTCATTTGCGAAAATTAAAGATAACTTTTACCTAGGTTTAAAGGGATTTTTTCCTTTATAATTTTTTTCTGGACTACAGGAAAGTCTACCATTTATTTTTAATAAAGTATTAACGTTTCAAAGTCTAATTTAATGCATTCGAGCACATATTAAGAATTTTTTTGTTCCAAAAAAAGCTTATCTTGTAAAATGTTAATGTAACAAATTACAAGACATTTCAATTAATTAAATTGGTTCTAAAAAGTGGACCCTTTTCCCTTTGACTTTTCCTTTAGGGAAATAAAATAAATTAGCTGTTAACTTAAAAATTTCTTTTTTCAAACCTCAAAAGATGTTTTCTTAATGGGGTTGTAACTTTTAATCCCGAACTCACTTTGTGCTCTATAAATTATTCATTTAGAGTTGGAAAAAAAATAGAGCGAAAAAATCTCTAACTAGAGAGATTTTAGTATTCCAACGTAGAAAGCGGAAATTTTAGTTATGCGTGTCTAATTTTTTCCGAAAATAGATTAATCAGGACTAGTTTCCTTCTATTTTTTTACCCAATCCTAACAGTTCTTTGGTTAAGGAATGAGACGGTCTGTACACACTTAACAGTCTCTCTTTATCAAATTTTCTTACCGTGTTCTTGTTAAAGTGCTGCCATATGTCGGAAATTACTTTTTGACAAAAAAAAAGATTAAATAAAGATTCATAAATACTTCAAACTGCCATTATCCTAGATTTTACCAATCTCAGAATGATGTCTTTACAACCATTTTAGTGCGATATTGATATTCAAATTAAAACATCGAAGGACTCAGTACATTACACTATTTTACACTCTAGCGTTCTCTGAGCCTACACTGTAAAAAAAAATTCGTCACAGATTAGTTTCGGGCAACGGTTCCGGAAGTCACAGGTTTTCCTCCACTTCTTGTAATTTAAGAATTTTTGTCCAATTATTTCATGAATTGCTACAAGTTACAGGAATGTGCACTTCTCACTGTTGTGAAAAATGTTTTTTTTGCTACCAGTTTAAGTATTAATTAACTTTAGTTATTTAGATTGTCACCTTTTTATCGATTGTGGGATTTTCCGAATAGTAAATGTTCTTGAAGGAACTTGCACCGTTGCGATAACTCTTTTCTAGTAAATCAAAAAAGATACAAGCTGTTATTTTTCTAAGTTTTTTTGTAGGGGTGGTCGGGTTTTTAGCGTACAAAAATTGACTTTTATTACTTTTTTTTTAAACGGTTTGTATAAATTTATTTAAACCATTTGTGCACAATTATGTACGGTTTAAAGAATATTCTATAAATTTTTGATCAAAACATATCCACAGACAAGCCGGTGACAGAGCTTTTCCTAGAGCACCTTTTTAGAAAGATTGCCGTGTTCACTGTATCTCAGCTGAAATTTATCTAAAATCAAATTGCATTTGAATTTAGTCGAAGTATGAATAATTAATCCTACGCCCTACGCTCTCAGATCTTTTTTTGTTTGACTTTAAAATTTTTGGCGGGCATTTGAAGTTCAAAGCAGGGGCGGCATTTCATTTGAGGGGTCGAGTTTCTTAAATATGAATTACCACAGTATGGAACCAAAACACATATTGGCTAACAGTAAGTAATAATGATATGGGCATAAAATTAATAAAAATAAGTGTTCCAAAACAATTTAAATTTTTATGACAAAATTTGTAGTTCGTTTTAAAGTATGTTATCAAACCAAGTGTTTTGGTATTACAATTTTTACCTTTTAATGAAGTTTTTATGCTTGATTTTTAAAATACGGAAGAACAGGAAATCTTGTTACTAATTCAGCAATGCCCAGTGTCATGCTCTTTTTTCAGCTAAGTTTTTTCCCCCCATTGTGCTTCAAAAATAATTCTCTTACCTCCTGAAACACGAAAATGATTTTTCTCTATGAGCTGAACTGATTGGAATGGTTGAAAAATAATTGAAGTAACTAAGTTACGTATGAAAACACACTTTTCACATCTTGCTCTTCAAAATCACTCAGGTAACTTTAAAAATTGTGATGATCATTTTTCATCATAGAATAGTCCATTCTGGGCTAGTCTCTAAGCAATTCTTCTTGCCGCATGCAAATTTTACTCCAAATTGAAACAATTTATTTTTTGCTTTCAACATCCAATCCAGATAATATAGAGCCAACAATACAGGAAAATATTTATCATCAAATCTTGTGTTAATTTCATTAGAAACTAAATCTGTTATTTATACAATACTAGCAGTACCCGCACAGCGATGCCCGAGCTAAAAATTTAATGGAGGTCCGTTGAATAAAAAAGAAAAAAAAACGTGACGCCCCCTCCCCCTCTGATGTGAAATGATCATTTTTCTTTGTATAAAATGCGTACTGACCTTTTCAAAAAAAAAAAAAAAACTATTAATTTTTAGCATTTAAAACTTTTCGTCAAATGAGTAGATTTACATTTGCTTTAAAACTCTATTTAGCGAGTGAAGCGGTTTTTACTGCAATATTAAATATTTCGCCAAATAAACAAAAAAAGACATCAAATAATATCTTTCAAATGTAAAAATAGTTCCATAATTCTACTGTTTATCGCCAAACTTGTCCAGCAACCACGCTATCATAATCCATTCGTCTAACGAAAAAAAAAAAAAAAAAAAGTGCCGTGGACCATTCAAAAATCATCGTCAGAGAAAAAGAAAATGTCATACATTTCACTCGGATAAAAACAAATCAAAAGTTACTTTTATTTCAAAACAAATCGCCAAAACAATGAACTTCATTAACGGTTGCCTTAAAACAATAATCCTAGACTGAACTGCTCAGCGCCTAACGCACTAAGCGACCACGCTACCGGAACCCAGTCCTTTTGCGAGTGAAGTGGATGTTTTTTCTTTGGCAATAATAAATGTTTCGCCAAACAAACAAACACACACATTAACAGTAGCTTTCAAATCTTTATAGATTAAGAGCTGCGTTGCCCGGCTTTGCCCGGTCTACCTTGAGAATAAAAATTGCGTCGAGTGACATATAATCAACAATCAGACTTAAATAAAAGAAAAAAAAAACTCATGCAAAATTACCTTTCCAAACATTGACGACAGATATTAAAATACTTTTAAGAAATTAAAATGCGAAAGATGGATTTTGAAAGCGTAACTATTTAAACATGAAATAAAATAAGTTTAATATATTAAATGCAAACTGAGGAAATTAACAATGGATTCAAAAAGCGTAACCGTGGAAACGTGAAAATAAAATAGTTGACAACCTGAATCAAACTGACATATTTCGAAATTGATTTAAAAACGCTTGTAAATTTTGTTCCTTTGAAGATAGAAGCTAATTTTTTCGACCAAAGGTCGAGATATTTCTGGAGTAAAAAATGTCGCTTTTTTCAATGGTGTCAAAAAGAAAAGTGTAGGACAATTCCTTCACTTTTTATTGATAGATTTCATGAAAAAAATAGTGCCTAAATTTTAGCTAAGCCTAAAAAAGTTCGAGCTAAAACTGCAAATTACTCCCGTCGTAATGAAGTTAGAGCATCGAAACAAATTGTTAGAACGCGGAAAATTCTACCCTTTTCAACGATATATTATATTAATATGTGCAAGTAATTTTTCCCCCTTTAATAGCCAATTATAGGCAATTTATGTGAAATTTGGGCCTAAATTGGAATAAAACAAGAACTATTTATCGAATTTTTTCGAATTATAGCCTATGTTACTCAGTGAGAAGGAACCTTTCATGCAGTGAAAGAATTTTTCAAATAGATGCAGTGGTTCCGGACATTACCTCGAACATATAAGCAAACAAAAATTCGTCCTCTCTCTTTATAATATTGGTATAGATGTAAATTGAAAGAGTTGTTTTCCAAAATCACTGCTTTGAAATTATTGAGAATGGTTTTCATGTTTTAAGAGACCATCTTGTGTTGTCTCTTTCAGACTCTCTTGTGTCACTCTGAGATTGCATTGTTAAAGAGCCCACAGAAAAGATATTTGTTGATGTGAGATATTTTTTTCAAAAATAGTATGTATTTTTAAGACGTATCTATGAAAGTATACTATGCATTGAGCAGTTGAAATGTGTTTCTAGCAGAAGAAAGTGATAAACACTCATTGAATAAACACATTTAAAATATGAGCGTAACAATGAATGTAAAATACCAAGGCATTTAGTAGAAATCATAAAACCACACGACTGCACAGGTTTCTCTTAACCATCGTTACACAGAGCACACAAGAATGAAATATTTAGCCTATATGAGGTTTACGTCTTTAGTTAAAATTAACCACGATTCTTCATCAGTTTTTTTCTGTTTCGAAAAAACCGGTAAAGGCTTGATGAATTTCTAATTATTTAAAAAAACGGAAAACACCTGCTCACATCTGAAAATATGTCGAGTCTCTTCAACCATAACGGAGAACCAGCAAGATTCTTTTTTCATGAACATTGGTTTGCGATTTACGTAAATTGAATTTACTCGTTTTTTATCATTCCTCTCAAAAAATTTGGGGGTGCAACCGCCCCCTCTTCACCCCCCTATTTGCCGCCCTTGGTTCAAAGTGTGATTTTTCACGAAAAATTCCACTATTTTGTCAGTAAAAGACCCATTAAAAATAAAAAAACTTAAACTCATCGTAGGGGGAGGTTTTTTTTACATGCAGAATGTGTGTACTAAATTTGAACTAAATCTGTCAGTTGGTTTCAAAATTCGACTGAACTCATATTTTGAAAAAGTGGTTTTGAGAAATGCGTGTTTCAAGTTTTCGAAGCTAAAAAGCTTCATATGGTACAGACCCTGTACAGCTTCGATCTTCTAAGCCTCTTCTTTTCTTCGTTATTTACTTATGTTAAATTTAACTAACCCCAATCAAGCAGCACTGACTGAACGTCGCAGCTGTGAGAACTGCTGCATTCTTCAGCAGCTGTCGGAGGAGCTACAGTTTGAAATAGCGGAGACTGAATACATGATAACTTTGAGAATTTTGCTCGCAACGACTTGAAATTTTGCTAATACATTTTTGATATGTTTAACTACGAGACGAAACAAAAAGGAAAAAATACCTTTTTTGAAACTACACCCTCCCCTCTCGTCTAAATGCTCCTGCATGATTGCAATAATCATTTTCTTGTAGATTAGAAAAGTGGTAAGCTATTTTTATCCCTACCTCAGACTTCTTTAAAGATTCCTGATTTTTTATAGAGACATCACTGGTTTTGACCGTTAAGAGAGTTTTTAATTCTTACAGAAAGATTCCAGGATAGTTTTAAAAAGTTTACTGGCTTATAGCCGATAATGTTAATGCTTTTTGCACAGATATGTTACTGGCAGAATTAGGGCACATTAGCTGCCCATTATTTTCCAGGAAGGTCTCTGAATTGTACACAGTGTACCACTTTACGTGGTTGGACACCTTCAATGGTAACTAGAGTGGTTCAAAAAAACTTTTTTTCAGCTAGAGTCCAGGAGACTTACTGATAGTATTAAGCTACAACAGTTTTAGCTTCGTACTCGAATTTTAAAAGGGTGCTCGATGACCCCTTGATTTAACGTTTGCCGTACACTGTAAAAACGATTCAGAAACGTTCCTCGAAAATAATAGGCAGCTGATGTGCCCAATTTCTTCCAGTAACTTATCTTGGAAAAAACAGGAACGTTTTCCGCTAAAAGTCAGTAACCTTTCTGAAATTAACCTTGAAACTTTCTGAAGAAGTGCGAAAGATCCCCTGTTGAAGCCAGCCGTGTCTCTTGAACCTTCCAGAAAAATTAAGTAGGTTTAGTGCTATTGATTAGAACTTTCCTGATTTACTAAGAAGGGTCCATAAAAATCAGAGCGACCACGGCCAAAGCTATGCAAGAAGGAACCTCTTGCCTGCAATTCCTGCCGTGGAAAGCTGTAGCTATCCATTGACTTTTGTTGCTCTCATTAGGAGCTTAGTCAATCTGGAAAAGCCGTAAGCAACCTTATGCCGATACACATAATAAACACGCTCATTCAATCATTAAACTGGTTGCTAAAAATAATTTCCACAACAATGAAAAGTCTGCACGCGTGCAACTTGTAGTGATTCAGGAAACTTTTTTGTGAAGATACTTGTTTTCACGGGGAAATAGATGAAAACGTGTGAAATCCTGAGACGTTCCTCGGAAATAACCAGTAACGTTTCGGAATTTTTTTACAGTGTAGCATAGAAAATGCTACAAATTTAGAAACATTTAATTTAAGCAGCTGTTTTTTTTTTTTTTGTAAATAATTATTTTATTGCAATGTATATGCATATTACTAGCGTATATTATAATATGTAGCATTGTTTTTTTTTAGTTCAATGTATTTTTTAACTCCCATCCCCATACTGATAAAGCTTAGGGGAGGGGATTGAGGGCCCTCTTTCAGTTGAAATACGAAGCTTAAATTCTTCCAGTATATTACTTTCCACAGGTCTAAAAATATTGAGGGGAGTCCTGTGATCTAGGAGGACCTTTTTTTACATACACTTTTTAACCACCCTAATTGTTACATGGGGCCTCGAAGACACCTCTGTTTTTTTCCCCAGACTAGGAGTCGAGCATCCCTGAACCAGAAACCCCATAGGTAGGAATGGGAACTTGCAGCACATTGTGACCACGACACAATTAACTCTTACCAATCGCCCTCAGCGAACACGGAGGATCTTCGATCGGCAGACATCGAACCCGGGACCCTCTCGTCACTAGTCCAACGTCTTACGCATCAGTCGTCCGCGTTCCGGAATTGATGTATCATATCTATAACATCAATGTTCTGAAACATCGATCTGTTTAATGTCGCACCTTTTATAACCATAAATATATTTTTTTAATGTTACTTTTCCTACTATCGACAAAAAAATAAGTACGTAATTCATATTTTAGCTGTTTTTTTTTTCTTTTTTATGGGAAGACAAAAACACCTAAAAAAATCCCCTAACTTGCAATAAATATACGACTTAGGAAGTAGCAATAACTGTACAATCAACTTCGTTGCTGGAAAATTTGTCAATTTTGTCTTTCAAGAAGCGCTGTAAATATGTAATAATATTCACCGGATGTTAAAATGCTCTTTGTTATTTTTTCCATGGTTTGGCACGTTTCAAAAAATGATTGCATTTGTGCTGATCAGCTAGTCAACTCTTTACGACTTGAAAACAAAATTTAAAGCCTATATTTATTAATTAACAAGAAAGATTTTGAACTTTAATTAGTTCAAACAAATCATTTCAAATGAAGTGATACAAGGAAATAAAAAAATTCTGTACACATTTGAAATGCAACGTTTTGAAACTCAATTCAAACTAAGAGGAATAAACTTGTATAGCATGAACACTCTCTTTTTATTTATTCCAAAGCAAGAGAAATATTTTATTAATCCCTGAAAAAACCTGTAATGCGTACAAAAACTCACCATACATAATTTCTAATCCAGTGATTTTTATTCTACTTCTAGTTTTTGATGTTAGCAAAAAATACGTTTTAAACGTTATAAGAATTGGAGCCTTGAAATAGACTTCAAGTTCTAGCACCAGACTACCAAAGTCAGGTTCTCCCAATAGTTTTGACCTCTTCCTCACTCTCTAGTAACCTTCTACTATTTTGTAGTCTTCCAAAAAATCATCCTCTGCACAGAAAAATTGATCTTATAAAATGGGTGCAAAGAAAATGATTTTTTTTTTCTTTGGCAACTCCATAAGTAAACTTAATTACCTAGAGAGAAAATTGGAGCAAATTTTATCATAATTTTCATTAAAATGCAAAAACATCAACATCGAAACCAAAACATCGATGGTTCAAAACCATTGAAAGCAAAACATCGATGTTAAAAACAACAACATCGATGTTTATGTTAAAACATCGATGTTAAAAACAACGATGTTTTAAGACTGTCCCATTTTATGAAAAAAACTTCCTTTACCCAATAGATGGCGCAAAATGTTGCACCCTGGTTGTGACGAAAGCATCATGCTCGTTGTTCGTTTTAGCCGCAAACTAGTTTTACAACTGACAGGATTTACGCGACATCCAGAAAAGGGGACAAACCGGAATTTGTGTGGAGGAGATATTGTTCTTCAGAGGAGTCAGTGAGGAATGTCTTTCATTGTTCGAAACACACCCCTCAAGTGCCTTCAGGCATTGACAGCGCGAAGGAATCGGAAAAGCAAACAAAACCGCTGCAGAGAAATGAGATGAGAGCATTTTTGCTTCGATTTGAAGTTTAGATCAGAAATGATTTCGTTATACTAAGGGTTCATCTTTTTAACCGCGGAAACTTCGGTAAATTTATCGCAACATATTTTAGAAATGTCTTCTTTTTGGCTATTAAATCTACTAATAAAAGTTGTC